>NW_015506215.1:265783-282563 GCF_001515645.1 Sinocyclocheilus grahami | reverse complement strand
ACGTGTTGTCTAACCCCAATAGAGTTCAGAATGTCTATGAATGCTGATCCCAATGCATCTTTTTCATTATCAACATGGATATTAAAATCACCAACAATTAAAACTTTATCTGCAGCCAGCACTAACTCGGATATAAAATCAGCACATTCTTTAATAAAGTCTGTATGGTGCCCTGGTGGCCTATATACAGTAGCCAGTACAAACGACACAGGGGATTTATCATTAACACTTGTTTCTCTGGACAATGTTATATGAAGCACCATTACTTCAAACGAGTTATACTTGAAGCCCACCCTCTGAGAAATACAGAAAACATTGTTATAAATTGAAGCAACACCTCCCCCTTTACCTTTTGGACGTGGCTCATGTTTATAACAGTAATCTCGGGGGGTAGACTCATTTAAAATAATGTAATCATCAAACACAACTTAACCACTGATTTCTAGTCGTGTCCTCTTTTGGAAGGCCAAACAAAGTAGTTTCGCTTTCACAACAAAACACACAGCACCTTCACGACATGGCGGCGGCAACAATACTACAGCGAGAATAAAAGTTACGCCTTTTTTCTTTGTGAGAACATTTGGGCGGCGTTATGCAAATCTTCCCACATCGTGACTTAGACATGTGGGGGCGTCTTAGAACGAGCCGTTTTAGGTAGGCATGGTTGACTCTTAACTTTTATAAAGAATATCTCTTTCTCAACTTTACAGATCTTCTTTGTGCACCAAGAGCTTGTAACACTCCAAAGAGAAAGGAAAAATTTAAATCGTATCATATGACCCCTTTGGTTCCTCTTTCTGATGTTCTCTTCATGAACAAATGACTGTTATAAGTGGATTTGTTTTAGTAAATCAAAAATACAAAGCATGACATCATAGTCTGGTTCATGAACAAATGATTGTTATAAGGTAGTTTTAGTGAATCAAAAACATGCATCGTGACCCGATTCACAAACAAAAAATACACTTATTTAGACATTCCACTTAGACATTCTGTTGACTGTAAGTAACTTTTCAATGAAGGAACAGTTTCTTTTAATGGACATTTTAAAAAGATGGTGACTGGGTTGAATTCCTAAGATAAAAATGAACTGAAATATGCCCAAATGAATCAGAATTTATACCGGTCAAAAGCTGTTACTGGAACATTATTTAGGTACTATTTAGGTACATTTAGGTACTAAAATGTACCTTTAAGTTAGGCCTAATATTTTACCCCTTAAGGAGTATAGAAGTAACAAAGGTGTACCTTTTAAAAGAATACTGCCCCAGGGACAGCTTTTCTACCATTTTCTCTTAGAGTGTAATCCAAATCGAATTGAGGGGTGCAAAAAGGTTTTTAGGGCATCTATGAGGTAAGTATCAGGCAAAAAGATTTCACCTGTTCAAAGTCACAACACATGAAATACAGCTTGGACTGATGCCCAGTAGAATTCATTAAAACATCACCGGCTTTCCCATGAGACCATTTCTTATGCCTGTCTGTGTGCTCACTGCTCAGTCCCTCTTGTTTAATTAAAAAATGTTCAATGGACATCCATTGATACACCCTCTTGTCTTTCTTTTCTTTTTTCATCTAGTCTCTATTTCTGCTTTTTCTCAACAGGAAGTGTCAGGTTTTGAAAACACGCTACAGTTTTGTGATAGACAGTTGTCTTTTATAATGCTCAACTTTAAAATGTGCTGATAGTCAGGCCACAGGAGATTTGGACTGAGACCAGTTTGGCAGCATAGGGTTATCTTGATGAGCAATTCAGCTCTGACTCTAGAGGCAGACCTGAGGGAATAAGCATGATAATAGTGTACCTGAACTACCTGCAGCACAAACTCAAGGAAAATGGCAAAACACAATGTCAACAAGAACCATGAACGTATAGCTATGGTTTTAGATCATGCTGAGTGAATTAAGACGCTGCTGAAGCTTTACACAGATTAAATGTTTTTTGTATTTGTTCCTAATTTGTTCTTGAAATACACTGAAGAAAAGAATATTAATATTTGGGACCTAATAAGGACTTGATCCAAACTTGTCTTTTTGTTGGATGTTCAGTTACTTTCAGACTGGTGTCGGAATGGAGTCTGTCCATGTTTGTTTTATATTTTAGTGATTCTCTATATATTAAGCTACATTTACATTTTCCAAATGACCTCATGTTTCTCTGTGGGTCACATAATAAATGGTGCTCTTGACCAATATTTATCTATAGCTTAAATTGACTATAATAAATGTGCAATATATCCAGCTAACAGGGAATGTTCTGGCAAGGTTCTCTCAAAGTTATGAGCAAACATTATTCCAGTAATTTTAATAGAATATGATAGAATTTAGTAGAAAAAGATGGCAAAAATGTTATAGTCATCATTCATGGAACATTGAAACATTTTAGTTGGATGCATGTAGCTTAGCTAACCTGCGCAAATTGTATTTTTCATTATTTTATTTATTTATTTAAAATCTTTTTAATTACCTATTAACTTGTTTTTTAAGTAGTGGTGTAATTTTTGTAGTGGCTGCAAGTATATACAGTCATGGCCAAAAGTTTTGGCAGTGACATAAATTTTGTGTTTTGCAAAGTTTGCTGCTTCAGTATTTATAGATTATTTTCCCACATGTCTCTATGCTGAAAAACAATGATAAGCATATCATAAGTTTTAAAGGCTTTTATTGGCAAAAAAATATAATGAGTCAATATTTACAGTGTTGACCCTTCTTCTTCATAACCTCTGCAATTCACTCTGGCATGCTGGATATTAGCTTCTGGGCCAAATCCTGACCGATGGCGATCCATTCTTGCCTTATTAGTTCTCGGAGTTGATCACAGTTTGTGGGCTTCTGCGTGTCCACTCGCCTTTTGAGGACTGACCACAGGTTCGGTATGGGATTGAGATCCGGGGAGTTGCCTGGCCACGGATCCAAAATTTCAATGTAAATGATCTTCGAGCCACTTCTTTATCCCTCCTGGTTTGTGACATGGTGCTCCATCACGCTGGAAAATGCACGGATCATCACCAAATTGCTCATGGATCGTTGGAAGAAGTCGCTCTTGCAGGAGGTTTTGATACCATTCTTTATTCATGGCAGTGTTTTTGGGCAGAATTATGAGAGAGCCCACTCCCTTGGTTGAAAAGCAACTCTACACATGGATGGTCTCAGGATGATTCACTGTTGGCACAACACAGGACTCATGGTAGGCAGCGTTCACATTTTCTTCTCCGAACAATCGATTTTCCAGATGTCCCAAACAGTCGGAAGGGAGATTCATCAGAGAAAATAATTTTGCACCAGTTTTCTGCTGTCCAATCCTTGTATTTCCTGCAGAATTTCAGTTTGTCCTTGATGTTTTTTTTGGAGTGGCTTCTTTGCTGCCCTTCTTGACACCAGGCCGTTGTCAAAAAGTCTTGGCCTCCCTGTGCGTGCAGATGCTCTCACACCAACCTGCTGCCATTCCTGAGCAAGCTCTGCACTGGTCATGACACAATTCCATAGCTGATGGTCCTGGCACTTGCTGGACACTCTGGGACGTCCTGAAAACTTCTTCACTGCAGTCGAACCTCTCTGCTTGAAGTTCTTGATGATCCAGTAAATTATTCTTTCAGGTGCAATATTCTTTGTATCAATTTCCTTACATGTGAGGCCATTTTAATGCAAAGCGATGATGGCTGCACGTGTTTCTTTGGAGGCAACCATTGCTAACAAGAACATGATTGGAAGCGCTTCTTCCCTCCTTTTATAGCAATCAGTCTGCTCTTACAATCTAATTAGTATGATAGTGATTTTACCTGACTAGTACTCATTCACACTTTCACATGTGCTGCTGATATGATTAGTCAATAGTCTCAGGATCAAAAAACAGTGATTTTTTTTTGTGAAAAGTTGCGTGTGAAGCGTTTAGCAATTATTTAAAATGCATCTGATCACTATACACGATAATCTAGAAACAATGTGAATGAACACCACAACAACTTAAGCAGCAAACTTTGCAAAACACAAAATTTATGTCACTGCCAAAACTTTTTGTCATTACTGTAAATACAGCAACTATAAATAGTTTTTTGAATGCAATGCATTTGTAATTTTTAGTTTCCACACAGCCATGTTATGTGATGCTTTCATATTTTCAGCTTTTAGATGGTCACTCAAATGCATTTTACTAATTTCTCTCACCTATATAAGAACTTCTAGGGTCTGTACTGTATGTCAATAGTGAGGAGACATGAGGTGTGTAATTCCACCATAAGATTTAATGAAGTACCACTGTGACACAGATGGGCTTCTTCACAGCTGTCCACCATAATTTTGCACAAATGCTGCTCTGTCATTTCAATCTATTACACTGTTGCAAAATACTATGTGGTCTTTAGACTTTGAGATATCAAAAAGACTCACAGAATTACACTCAATGTTTGATGTTGAATATTAAGAAGATTTAAATGGGGGAATTTGTATCTGTTTCTTAGACTATTATGTGTTTTTAATACATTTACCCCTAAATGGTACAAACCTAAAAACTACTCATTAGCACTTTCAGTCATACAGTATGCAGAGCATTTATTTTTCTTGATGCAGCAAGTAGGACTTTTTTGTCAACTGCACTGTTCATAAGGTCATCAGCTCTGACAGATCTGTCTTTTAAATATCCAGTGTTGGGGAAAGTTACTTTTAAAAGTAATGCATTACAATATTGCGTTACTCCATAAAAAAAAGTAACTAATTACGTTACTTAGTTACTTTTTATGGAAAGTAATGCGTTATGTTACTTTTGCGTTACTTTTTAAATCTGGACAGGGCTTGCTTGTTTGTTTTTCAAATAAAAAAGTTATATTTTTGGCAAATATAAAAGCCTTTTCACACCAAACGTGAAATGAATAAGCCTCAGGCTGAAGGGAAAGTAAACTTACGTCCATACAGTAGAATGCAGAAGAAGAAATTTCAACACACTTCAGCAATAAAAAAAGACACACAAATGTTTGTCTAGAGTAATTTTTGCTTATTAGTATGGTTGAACTGGATCATCGAAGGTCAGAAACAAAGACATTGGTTAATAGAATGGGATTAAATACATAAAGGATATTTGTGTTGTTTAACATTTAATTATTGCAGGTTTGCGTCATATTCTGAGTTGCATTATTTTTATTCATTTTGAGGAATACTGATTCGGGTTTTTTTTTGGCGACAGATTAATTTATGCATATTCATATTTATTTTAGAACTACAGTAACATCTTCTGATTTCTCTCAACATGGGGACAAGAGAGCTGTCAATCAATAAATTGGGAGGGGGGGGAGTAACTTGCGTTACATATTTGAAAAAGTAACTCAGATATTCTCTTGTAAATTAAAAACTTGAAAAAAGTAATCTGATTACATAACTCAGATTTGTAATGCGTGTCCCCCAACACTGTACATGTTTTTTTGGATATGCAGTAACTGGTCACACATTTTTTTATTGGTTTGCAGTATTGAAGGAAATCCCAACCTCTAATTCTTTTGTGATGGTCTTCTGTTGGCTTCAGTTGAGTTGGAGCTTCACTGAGGCATTACAGATGAGACCCGTTACGCACTGCTCCAGATGTTCTTGCAGGGGGAATATCACCTGTGGGCCAAACATAGACATGCCAGACACCTGCTGCAATGTTAAGTTTGTTTTTAACAGTTTAATGTTAAAACCTTCAGTCTGAGTTCAGACTTGAGTTTTAAGCAACAAAATACAAAAGTCTGAAAGGTCTACTCCTTCAGTAACTTCACTTAGAGCTTATGGCAAATTAATCACCATTATATCAGAGCAGCCTATTTGAAAGAAAAATGTGGCAAATCATGAATGACTAGCTATTCTACTAATTTACTATTTCTTAAGCCACTGTTATAGAGGTCAGGGACTCATTGATTATGTTGCACTTTAATTATCCACAGCCAATGCTTCTAAAACAGGAATGATGTGCTTGTAGTTTTCTGACATTCTTTGTAATTGATGTGATGTAATTGAGCTCTTCAGTCTACTGACGAAGATTTTGGGGAGTAATGAATACCTTATAATGAACCATTTCTCACTGGAATAGATCAAGGCTAAAATGTACATTTACTGAAGTCTTTCCTCACAGATTAATGTCGAAACACTGGGTGAATCCCACGGCAGTTTTCAGCCATTTTCTATGAGTTATGTGTATGGAGCCAAGGGGTTCAGAATCTTCTTAATGTCTTGTACACCAAATTGTTTGCACACCATCTGTGAGATTTATGCGTCACACTTTGATGTATAGAACTGGAAGCGATAATTATTCAATTTTCCCCCATAAACTTGCTATGTAGGTACACACACACACACACACACACACACACACACACATTTTTATTATTTAATTTTTGAGTCTACACTTTAATAAAATCTCATATTGGTTGTACATTCTATGCATTGTTTAATTAAGACAATTTCAATATATAAGTGTCTCCTGTTTGTGGAACTTTTAAAAAGTATTACAATGCATTCCTCAATGCATGTAAAAATATTAAAGAATATTTTGATGTATATGTAATTGTGCAGTAACCACATGGGGGCAGCACCCATATGACGCCCCATTAATTCAACCTTTGAGTCACTGACATAGGTTATCATAGTTAATCCCCTCTTTTTCAGGCCTATTTCTTGTGCCTCAAAGTTTTGTATTGTGCATAGCCTTTCAACTGCTGCAGAATTTTAACAATATTATAACCTGTAAGGTGAATTTATTGCATTGTCAGGGGGGTGTATGTTGTTTAATCTATATGCAATATGGTGCTAGCACATGTCAGGTCAGTCTCTCCTGAGACCCTGAGCATCAAAAGTGGTGATAATCTTATTACAGCAAGTCTAATGAATTTATTCCTTTAGGTCACAGGCCACAGGACTAGCTTGCATCACAGAGGAAGGTAATCTGATGCAAGAACTAGCCACTCTTATTCAATAAAACATCACAGGATGAGTCTTGTTCATATATTTTTACTTTTATTCATCCATATTCACAGTCTAAAGGCTAAACCAAATGCTGTGGTAGGTCTGTTTTTTAATAAATGAACTTTTCCATGACATTCTAATTTATTGAGATGCACCTGTATTAGGAAGGCTACCAGTTATTTTTTAGTAAAGTTATTGCCACAGAACTCTGGTGTCAACATGTATCTTTATTTACACAGTGTCATGTAAACAACCAATTAGTAAACAGAATGACGTCTTTAACACAACACAGAAAAAGTTCCCGGTTTATTTGGAATCGGACATAATTGAAAAACAACTAAAACAATCAGGCCTGCTTTGTGAATCAGTTTGATTGACTCACTAAAAGATCCGGGTCTTAAGAATAATTTCTTCGTGAATCAGATATCACACGTGCTGTGTTTGGAAAACACTTCAGCGCACTCTAACAAGGTGGTATCTGGTGCAAAAGTTTTCCCCAACAAAGGGCAAATTAAAATTCTATTGAAATTCTATTTTTGTGGTAAACTGACGTAACTTGAATGGTCGTTCCAAATGAAAGTAAGCAACCGGAGTGTCTTCTCCTTGCAATAAAAATGTTGAAAACCGAGGTAATATATTTGAGACCAAACGTATTTAATCAAAACTGATAAACAATATAGCCTGTAATGTTAACTGAACTTAAATATTTTGTGGTAGTCTTTTCAATATTCAACTCAAGGTAGTCCGATGTTGCAGGCATAGATTTCAGACACATTCATTCCCTGATGCTTTGAATGATGATGAGCACCAATGTTTCTCCCCAAGTTCATTTGGCTAAATGAGAATGAAACTTTATTGAGCACATCAGGCAAGAGGCTTCAGAATTTCCATTGTACTGCAATTAGAAATATTCTGCTTACTAATAATTGTTGCAGTGTCTTCATTATACATGCCAGAGGGCATAATGGGCTTTGAGGGTTTGTTTTCCATTTTCTCCCTTCAACTGTGTGCAGTGTCCATCAAAATCAAGTCTGAAAAAACGCAAATGCCTGTCTTTTAAATTGGCTATCCCAGTGTTGTTCTTCAGGGCAGCTGAAAATGAGCATATTAAGAAGGTGTGCTTTTTCCCACAATCCCCTGTCTTTGGAGTCTGGAGCTGGTTTAATCAGATTGTAATGATCTCCTTGAGTGATAGTAGAGAGCAGCACAAAACATACACCTAGGGCACTCCACAGTGTGAAACAATCCCTTGTGACAATAAAACATTACCAAGGCCTTGCCACTCGCCATGTGATATACAATGCACCAGAAAAAGAGGTCATCCCTGCCTCTGGAGACTAATTTGAGCTTTTTGTATGTGTAGACACGTACAGTTATAAACTTTTTTTCTGCTATGGTAATTCTAGCTAGACTGACCAAACATGCCTTTTGAAGAGGTGTTCAGGTAATGAGAATTGCTGGCTACATGATCACTTTTGTTGCCATGGTTGACTGAACATGTTGAAATATGTCAGAGTGGTTTAGGTCTTAATTCAGAGGATCCCATTGTGGGACATTTCTCTGGGGAGGTGTAACAACAATAGAGGGGTCAGTAAGTCTTCCCTGTGGCGACTGAGGACCTGTTTCCCTGTTGATGAATCTTATAGGCCTCAAAACACTCCTCTTTTGCTGTTACCCAGTGAATATTTACAATAGCAATGAACCATTACATCACATTACAAGTGTAATTGTTAACTATTCTATTTAAAAAAAACTTTTTGTAATTAAAATAAAGCTGAAAACTAAAATTAGATCAAATTAGAAAAAATAAAGCTAAATAGAAATATAAAATAATAATAAAAGTGACATGAGGCGACCCATACTAGGAAATGATATAACAAAAATAAAATTTTCAATAAAATGAAAATAAAAAAAATTAACTTCTACAAAAGTGTATAAACAACACTACTAAGTTGAGGTCAAGGTTGAGAGAGAGAGAGAGAGAGTAAAAAAAAAATATATATGTATTTTTAAAGGGGCCATATTGTAACGAATCCACTGAAGGCGAGCGTAGTGAGAACCCAAGTGCAGTTTATTTACAGTGTGATCCAAACAATAATCCGTGACTTGACTTGACTAGGCATGACCAGACTAGACTCAACGACAGCGGGTTACAACATCAATACACGACGAGAGACAATGGCAACATGATGGCTACTTATAGCAAACAAGAGGGTCACATGACAAGAACAAACCAATGGGAAACAAGACACATGACTAGGACAACCAATCAGAACATGACACATACACAAGGCAGAGATACATGAGGGCACGGGAAGCATGACACTAACAGGGTGAAACAATTACAAAATAAAAGACATGAAAACATGAACATGAAACAAAACCCAAACCCCACATTACACATATGATGCGATTACAAGCTCTTGGTGCACAAAGAAGATCTGTAAATTTGCAAAGACTAAAGTCTCAAATCCAAAGACATATTCTTTATAAAAGTCAACCCCGCCTACCTAAAACGGCTCGTTCTAACACGCCCCCACATGTCTACGTCACGATGTGGGAAGATTTGCATAACGCCGCCTAAATGTTCACGCAAAGAAAGAAGGCGTAACTTTTATTCTTGCTGTAGTATTGTTGCTGCCGCCATGTCGTGAAGGCGCTGTGTGTTTCGTTGTGAAAGCGAAACTACTTTGTTTGGCCTTCCAAAAGAGGGCGATATAAGCGGAGTCCAGCCCGGGGTCGTCACATGTGGTTGCCACAAGCCCGCCCGCCGCCGCTCACTCAAGGCCGCCGTGTGTGATGCTGTGTTTCGTTGTGAAATCAGAAATAAGTGGTTTGTCATTTCTCCGATCACAAATGCAGACATGGTTTTATGTTTACGCGGCGCAATGCAACGCGTAAAAAGACTGTATAAGTCATTATAATCCATAATTATGTCCCCACTGGATGCAACAAATGCCTAGTTTATAATGGTTTTTAATGTTTTTGTCTTATTGCTCCGGCCGGACAGGGCATCACAGTATGGTAGGGGCGTAACATTTCCATCACATGCTTGAGGTATTCGGCCAATCACAACGCACTGGATAGCTGGCCAATCAGAGCACACCTCGCTTTTCATACCGATGAGCTTTGTAAAAATCGACGCATTTCAGAAAGGCGGGGCATAGAGGAGAAACAATAATGTACAGTATGTGGAAAATAATGTGTTTTTTTTTTACCTTAAACCGCATAAACACATTTCATTACACCAAATACACAAAATAGTGTTATTTTTAGCAACATCATATGACCCCTTTAAAAATATCATATACTGTATATATTTTTAAACATACATTGCCATTCAGTACATACAAATACTCTCGATGTGACTCTCGATGTTGTAAAACAGCTCAGTGCTGAGAAAGGCCAGATATAATTCCATCAGCATCCGATGGCTGCTAACTGAAAAATGCTAACCAGCATTGATTTTGTTTCTTTGATAACATCCGCCAGAATAACTGGCAAAGACTTGTTGAGTTGTGTTTGACATTGACTGCTATAACATAATTAAATTCAGTGTTCACTGTGTGTTCCCAATTACAACAATACAATTAGCCTCAAATGTGCCGAACAGAAGACTCGTAGTTGAGTTTGTGTTTTTCACTGCCAATTGTCATGTCAAAGTAATTATTAAGTTAACTGCTGCAAAAAGGCAGTCTTTCTATTGACATCTTTGCATGGCATAAAATGGCTTTCATCACAAATTGCTGATCATTCACTGTGGTTTCAAGTGATAATTGTCTAGAATGAATTTGTTCAGCTGTCAGAGAGAAATAACAGAGAAACACAGAGAGACAAAAACAGAAGAACAGAGAGACAGTTGAATTATAAGGTACGGGCAGTCTTTAGGCTTAAGAGGATCATGTAAATCACAAACATTAGAAAAAATAGTGTTAAATCCAAATAACCATATAATTGTGCATCGTTAAGATAGCAAAATAAGACTTATCAGTTGGATTTGCCTGCTTCTTTCTCATGTACTCTATATGCAAACACTACACATGTGCATATAGTTAAAATGCTATTTAGCATGCTAATGTGTGTTATTGCTAACCACAAGTGAAATGAAAGACATTTGAGTTACTCTGACACATCTAATTCTATAGACCTTGACTAAGTTCAGTTAAAGGAACAGTTCAGAAAATTTTATCACCCTCAGGCCATCCAAAATGTAGATGAGTTTGTTACACCATCAGAACAAATTTGGAGAAATTTAGCTTTATTACTTGCTCACAAATCCTCTGCAGTGAACAAGTGCCATCAGAACGAGAGTTTAAACAGCTGATAAAACATCACAATAATCCACAAGACTCCAGTTCAACAATTCATGTTTTGTGAATTGAATAGCTGTTTGTAAGAAACAAATCTATCATTAAGATGTTTTAACTTCTGGCTAAAATATGAGTCCATAATTCATAATAACGCTTCCTCAAGGAAAAAAGTCTAAACCCTGCTGTCCTCTCATCAAAATCCAATGACATATTTGTTTAGAACAGTTTTGGATTGTTTTCACTTATAAATGGTGCTTGATGTATATATATGTCTTTCCTGATTCAGACAGGCAACTTCATGGAAGTAATATTACAAATAGAGGACTCATATTTTAGCTGGAAGCAACTGCAGAGGATTCATTGGTGAGCAAGTGATGTAATCCTAAATTTCTCCAATTTTTTATTTTATTTTTTCGCAGTGAATGCAAAGTTTGGGTCCTGAAGCTAAACTAGTTGAGAGTATGTTTGTGTTTTATGAGATTTACACAAGCATAACAAAACAGTGATTGAAAATAGAACAAGAGGGGACAGGTCTTGATCTGAGTGTATGAAGACATATGAGAATGCAGATCTTGCCATGCCCTGTGGTGCAAAGTAACCCAGGAGCTCAGACAAAACCAGCCTCTGGCACACACACAATGCCACCCTTTCTGCCATTCACCTGCTGCCATTAGCCAGGGAAAGGATATCAAATGCACCTGAGAAAACCAAATGTCCTCTGTCCATCACACTCAGTGCCTGAAACGCATTGTTTGAAAATCAGCTGCCTTTTCAGTGTTGTCAAACTGAAGTATAATAATTTCAAACTCAATGTAGGTACTAGTAAAAAAGAAAATTTGACATTTAGTAAAGCAGTATACTATTTAGCATTTTATATGCATGCAGTCATGTGGTCATTGTGTGTGTGTGTGTATGTCTGTGTGTGAATTAGTAGTTTAATCTTTGAAAATCACCAGCTGAGTCAGCTGCCTTTATGCCAACATCAATTGAGGCTATGATTCAACTGTTTTTTTAAGAACTCAGACTATAAATTTACAATGAGAAGTGACTGAATGATTTCTAGACTGAATGTATGGACTCAATGTACAAAATCCAATTAGCTCAAGTGTATCCCACCAATCATCAGCTACAGAAATCAATGCAGTAATTCAAAGACACGAATGTAAAGAGTGCAGACAAAACCCAGAGTAATGCATTTCAGTTTTCCTTCATCGCCAACCTTAAGTCAGCTTCCATATATTGGACTAAAGATAAAATAAAGATAAATTGGACTGGAGATAAAAATAACATTTCACTCTTCCAATCACTTTTTAAGATACTTTTATTATATTACATTCATATAGTGCACATTTTCTGTATTGACGTATAGCTAGTAAATACAAGGTTTCCAAAAGCCGTTTAATTTGATTAACGCTTCGCATCTAACTCTTTACTAACACCGTATTAAGAAACGGTCAGTTTGGCAGACATAATCTGAGACGCCTGGTCGTCATTTTGGCTCAAGCCGTAGTGCTGGGTTTTGCAGGAATTCCGGAATACAAAAGTCCTGCCGGAGCCATTATGGCGTAAAGCAATCCAGTTTCATAACCTTGAGTGGGAGGAGTTTGGGTTTTCTGGAAGCTGGGAGCAGCAGCGCAGGAGTTGTGAGGGGGAACTAGAGCAACGGCGAGCAAGGGAAAAGCCTCGCGCGTCTCAGCGAAGCCCTGCGCGTGGGTAGAATGAGTAGAATCAACTGAACTGCGCACTTTAATAACAGCCTACATTTTTATCCCAGAAACGGCGTGTAGTTCTTTTTTTGGGCTCGACAGAATCGAGTTAGTTAGTTTAGCGTTTAGTCGACTTAACCCACCTGGTTCCGTGACTTCAACAGCGATTATTTTGGAGTTGTTTTTAACGTTTGAATTACCTCAACCTCGAGTGGCGGCGGGATTAAGGGGGCCGGGAGAGAGGGAGGAGAAGGTGGGGCAGAGTGAGTCAAACGGACCGAGCGCTCACTGCTGTCCGCCCGCTTCAACCGAGCCACCAAGGGATGTTTTTCCTTTCATTAAAACCGACAGGAATCAATAATTTCTTGTTTGTCGGAATCTGGAGAGCGGTAACGTCGGCTGTCAGTGTTTCTTTTCGCCGCACATTCCATTCCTGGTACTCTGAAGTGTCTACGCTGTAATCCTCTGATATATTTACCATTTGGACGGATTTTTTGGGGGGAGTGTAAATTCCCCGGTCTTGTTGGACCATGGCCGACGACGACGTGCTCTTTGAAGATGTTTACGAGCTGTGCGAGGTCATTGGCAAGTAAGTGTCACGGTTTGATCACTTTTATAATGACACACGGGCGAATGTGCAACTGAAACTAGAGCTGTGTCTAATGTCAGATGAGCGTCATAGTTGTCACTGCATTTTTAGGTTGTTGTGGTGCAGCGTTGCTGTCGAACATATGACAGTTAACTTACATCCAGTCGTAACTCTTCAAAAACGGCATGTTGTCTGAAGCAGGAGGAATGGGTGTGGCGTGTGTGAGAGAAGTCTGTACTTTCAGCATTCATGCAGGTAGATGCCATTCACAACTAGTGTACAAGACAGGAGCGTTTTTGTATAGCCACATTTATTGTTGTCAGCACTGATGATATCTGCAAAGGATTGTGATGAATAAACCGAGTCATATGCATGTTTTAGGGAGATCTAGGTGCCACCTGGCATTTAGGTGTTATATCCAGAAATATTATCAGGTTTGTGCTTCCAGTCATGCTAGTTTGTGGTTATGTTATTGGTCATTGTTAATGGCCACTGCATGTATTTTACATTGAGTGGTCAGTGTTGGATGTCCTTTGAGTTCTGGCTATTATAATGAGTTGTTTAATTTTTTAAAAAACATAATGGCCCAAAATGGGCATTAATGTTTCACCCAATGTACTGTAATTCGCTCCTGCATTCAGTAGAGATGCACTGATATTGGTTTTTGTATGACATATATATGACGCAAATACTTTATTATGTTTAGGTGTCTGAAAAATAATATTCAATACTGATTTTAATATTTTCTTTTGCTCTTTGACACAGTAATATTAACTCTATCGAAAAACAAATAATAGATTTGATAAGTTAATAAAAAGATCAGTCACACCAATTATCTGTAACATTTAGAAACACTTTCTTGCACACAAAAGAACATATTTTTAAGTGGTACCTAGTTGAACCACTTTTGTGGTAAGTGTCACATCATTGCACGAGTAGTACAGCTGTAGTCAGGCTTAAAGTAATAAGAAATGAACCTTTTAGGGAATAAAGCTATTGGGATCTAACACCATAGAGATTAAAGTTGTTTCTGATTTAATGCTTTGTTAAGCCACATTACAAGTTTGGTGACTTTTTGCTGTGGTGAAGGGCACAGCACATGTATCAGCAGGCCTGGAGCCTTTCATATTAAACTGAAACACAGTTATCTTACTATTTTCGGTAGGGGTGTTCCGATTGATCGGCTACCGATGACAATCGGCCGATAATCGCATTGGGATGATTGATCAGCGATCTCTAAAAGGCCGATCTCCTAAAACCGATCTCAAGCTGATGACACTGCCGTGAGAGGTTTGGCATGACATGCAGCGGCACTGTCTCAGTCTCTGTCCGGTGTGGGTGAAATAATTATAATCCTCACCTTCATATTTCTTCATTAAATAACTTATAAAGTAATTTGAAAACCTTGTTTGAGATGTAATTTCACAAACAGAGTGAGTGAGTGAGTCACCACTCGCGCGCGCTCTCTCTCTTTCTCTCTCAAAATACGCAAATGGCTTCAAATCACCACACATCGCGCCTGTCTATAAGCAAGCTGCATGCTGCACAGTTGATACAGGAATTGTCACTTGCACAATCGAGGCAGTGTCACTAAAGTTTATAAATTGCATTACTTTTTAATTCTTGCCAGCGTTTAATCATTCAGCACTCGCGCGCTCTCCTGGAGACTGAGAGCTCACGCTCACTCGCAGCGCACACACATAATGCCAGGTTCACATTATTTCGTTCCCTCTCGAGCTTTCACGAGACATCACAGAGATATTTCTCCGTTATGGGTCGCGGAGGCTCAAAAGCACGCCAAAGCCATGAGTCACGTGATGCCGAGGCGTGCTTTCCAGCAGCAGACGGCGAGATCCAGATCCTCGTCGGCACCTGGCTCTTCCCAGCGGAGGGATAACCTCAGGCCAGCAGCCACAGCGGTGACGGCTAATGTTACTGCTCCTCGCCAGGAGCCGGATTTCCGGAGGAAGGCGTAGGGTCCTGGGAGGAAACGCCACGGCCAGCGGAGGAGCCCGCGACGTGATTCTCGCCCGCCGCTGCCGGCTAAGCCGTCGTCCTGACGGTCTGAAGAGAGGAGAAGAGTGCGTGAGCGGACCGGCTCCCAAGCGTCACAAGTTCATGTTTTCAAACGTTTGTGTGTTGGATGTTCATTCAATAAAAATGCATACATTCTCACAAAAAGAGCTATTTCCTCCTCACTCAGTCAGTGCGGTGCCGCTCGCCTCGCCTCGGAGCAGTGCAGAGCCGCCGCCCACACACTCGCCAGCGCATCCAACGACCAAGCCGCTAAAGCCGCTATGTCAGTTCATGAATGCGTGGGAAGTTATTCTGGGAATCTCGCGCTGGCTACTCGGTGTGATAGAGCGTGGGTATACCCTTCAATTCAGACGCAAACCACCCCGTTTCAATGGCGTGGTGCAGTCTCTAACATTGCCCCGAAACGCCCTGGTTCTGAGACAAGAGGTATGCCGTCTGCTCGAAAAAGGAGCGATGGAACGAGTCCCTCCCAGCGAGCTGGAGAGCGGGTTGTACAGCCGCTATTTCGTGGTACCCAAAAGAGACGGGGGACTCCGCCCGATTCTAGATCTCAGGCCCATCAACAGAGCGCTTTGCAAGAGTCCGTTCAGGATGATAACGCTGAAACAGATCCTGGCGCAAATTCGCCCCGGGGACTGGTTTGCGTCCGTGGATTTAAATGACGCGTACTTTCACATTCAGATAGCACCACATCACAGACGCTTTCTGAGGTTTGCTTTCGAGGGCACAGCGTACCAATACTCTGTTCTCCCGTTTGGGCTGGCTTTGGCCCCCCGCACTTTCTCGAAGTGCATGGATGCAGCACTTTCCCCCCTCAGAGTGAGCGAGATGCGCGTTCTCAACTATCTGGACGACTGGCTGATTTTAGCTCAGTCCCGGGACACGCTAGTCAGCCATATAAACACGCTGCTTCGTCACTTGGAGTCCCTAGGGCTATGTGTCAACATGCAGAAGAGCATTCTCGCCCCGAGTCAGTCTATAACATATCTGGGAGTGTGCTTCGACTCGGTGGAGATGAGAGCCCGCCTCTCTCGGGAGCGCTTGGCGGCCATTTTGTCTTCCCTGCGCCATTTCAGACTGGGCAGCTCTGTTCACTTGAAGGAATTTCAGAGGCTTCTGGGGCTCATGGCGTCTGATGCAGCGGTATGTCATCTGGGCTTATTACACATGCGCCCCCTGCAATTATGGTTGAAATCTCGAGTCCCTTGGAC
>NW_015506215.1:237502-265529 GCF_001515645.1 Sinocyclocheilus grahami | reverse complement strand
GTCATCGGACTGGTGGGAGCCAATAGGACTTCAGGAAAGGTTGGAAGGGAAGGAGTTCCCATAACGGAGAAATATCTCCGTGATGTCTCGTTCCCGCTCTCAGGGAACCGAGGTTACGATAGTAACCGGAGCGTTTGCAGTGCATACGTAGTGCGTATTTTTTCCCGCGCTCATGTTAACGCATTAAAGCGTTCACTGCACACGGTTGCGGTGTGGCAGTGTGTTCAGGAGCGGTGCGTCTGCAGCAGTGCAGAGATCGTTTCCGCACCGAGTCTATTGCTGCGCTGCAAGCGCTGAATTAAAGTAACAGCACATTGTCTGCAGTAAATATGATCATGGATTAACACGAAAATGTAGTAATTACACCATAAATGCATATAATTAAAGTCTGCTGTGTTTCAGTCAACACATGGCTTTTTGGCTAGGTGTAAAGGGAAAGAGCACTTTTAGATAAACAAGGCAATAATAGATGGCACTTTAGATGGTAATAAAGATTTAAATGCAAAAGGAAAGGCAGTAGAGCTGACTATTTCTGTCAATGGTAAGTTTGTGACAATGTAAGAAAAGTAGTTTAAATGTTTTGCCACTTGCTTGAGCAACTTAATATATAAATCTAGAAGTTAATGGAAAATGAGTTATAAATGATAAATAGAAGGCTTTAAAAAGATCGGTATCGGTGATCAGTATCGGCAGATACTGCTGTCTGTGATCTGCGATCGGTGATCGGCCTCAAAAATCCTGATCGGAGCACCCCTGATTTTCAGGTAGTACTTATGGAACTATTGACTGTTGTTGTTATGAGACAATTTCATATTTTTGTGTTATATAACCAGGTTTTTCTTCAGCTGTCACTGATGTGCAAGTGTTTGCTTGAGTTTCGATGTAAAGACATTAATGCATGTACATTTCAAATACCATGTAATTAGAGCTCCCAACATGGTACTCCAGTAGAGTTTGTAAGTAGAAGCAGTTTGGTACATGTAGCTGTCTCATAATAACAAAACAACACAAAGTTAGCATATGCATTGCGGTGGATTCTACTTAAACTATATTTAGGGGCACATTATAAAACTTTGGGTGTAAAAATACTCAGTGCAAAAAATGGAAACTCTGTTGATGGACTGTTTTCATAATGTATATGTAGATACAAGGATATATTTACCTCTGCCTTGTTTAAAAAAAATACCTGTAGTAATGTAGCCTAAGTTTTGTTTACAGGGCCTTTATTTTGTTCGGCCATGGACTAATTCATTTTCTTTCAAAGTGATGCACATACACACACACAATTGAAATCCTTTTTGTCTGTCTCTGCATGTGGCTTGTCACTGTCTGATCCACTTTCTTGTTTCGTGGCCACCCTGAGGCCTCAAGCTGGTGTTTGGAGGTAAAGAGGAAAGAGGATGCTGTCCATTAAGCAGATACGCTCCCACTGACACTGCTTCTCTCCCTAGGCCAAGTTCTGTAAGCTCAATAAAAGGTGTGGGTGTGGGTGTGTGCGCGTGCTGTGTTTATGTCTGTTATTATAAACGGTAAAAATTGCTAATATAGCACAGGACAAAGGGTCAGGATAGATGACCAAACCAGCCTGCAGTGCCATATTTCACTGTTACATTTTGTCTGGCCTCTCGGTCTGTTTGTAAAACACTGAAAGCTGCTACCTTCCAAGTTGCCATTTATATTGTGTTATTCAAAGCAGAACTGACATATTTATGTTTATTTTTTGCGTTCTCATGTTCAGGACAGATGTTTTGGGGAATAAAAACTGGAAATCTATTCACTGTTTGAGTTTCATACAGCCATGGCAGATGGCTTTGCAAACTATTAGGCGCGGGCACTAGTAGTATGCCAAAGCACAGAACTGGATTTAGTGGCTGAATTTGGCTCTGTATATATTGTTACTGGTCATCTGTTGTAGTGTACTACTTCCAAGTGGTGGGCTTTAAGTCCAGAGTGATTGTGTTGTTTAGGCACTAATGCTTTAGTAGTCTCCATATGGTGCCAGAGCATCCTAGCAGTCTAATTGAGATTTGCTGATGCATGAAACCGTCATCAAGCAGCCTGAACAAGAGTTTTAGGCCACAGTGCGCTTCACAGCAGATTTAGCTCTGTTAGACCTGGCAGTGCAGCCTAGCAAAACACGATTCAAGTGTTTAAAGTCTTGAGACTCCTGTGTGATTGAGCCTAGGAAAGTTCATACATCCAGGTATATGATAGAACATATTTGTCCTCAAGAAACCTTTTCATATTGCTTTCTTTTGTCCACTGAGAGTCATAGATAACTCTGACATGGTTTCCTGCAGGTTAGTCCCCACGGAGAACAAAACTATCCTCCGGTCTCATAAAATCCCCAGGATTCTGGATCCTGTTGTGAAAGCACCACAAACCATCAGTAATTGACCTTCATTTATCCCCAGCTGCAGAAGAAAAATGTTGTAATAAAGGCAAGCTCCCCCCACACTTCACCTCAACCCCTCAAAACATGTGTTAACATGTTCATTAACAGCATGCTAAGCATGTTGTCTTTAATAGTGTGTTTTTTTTATGAGCGTGGGAGGGGTGGTAATGAGGTCAGTAAGAGTGTGTCACTGACTTCGATTCGAGGCTGACTGACACACTGACCCAGATGAGAGGGTAAGATCACCGAATCGCCTTGCTTGAGCATTTAGCTTTGAGCAAAATGTTGGGAGTGTGATTAAGTTTGACAGTATTGTGACTTACTTCAGCTTTATGTTGATAATAGTTGAGTTTTGGCAATCTGTGCCATAGTGGATGCGAACATCAGGTTGTTTTTTAGTGAAGGCATTGTCCCTCAGGTTTTACCTAATTTTACCTTCCTTTAATGTCATTAGGATGCTGTGTGAAATTAAACGTGAACGGAGACCGTTTCCTCTGCATTTCATCATATTCCTTCTTCCAGCACACATTGTTTTGTACCATGTATTGAATTTTGATTTCTTGTGTTTTCATGGACATACTGGACTAGTTTAAAACAGCTTTGTTAATGTAGTTTGTTTAGAAGACTTTTTTTGTCAACAGATCTTGGTGGTCTTTTGGAGGTCATACAAGGATGGATTTTGTCATGGATTTTGGTATCAGTTTCATGCATAAAATATTGTGATAGGCTAATATTGGTTACTTATTTTTGGTATTGGCCTTCTTGCCTCTAACAGAAGTGGTAGTTCCTCATTGTAAGTATTGTGTGATAAATAATATTGTGTAATTAATAGGGATGCACCAATGTATCCTGAGTTTTACTCAATTTACAACCATTGGCATATTGGCTATATAAGGAAAAAGGCCGATATAACAAACCGAGGGTTTATTAATTAACTGCGTGAAGGCACTGAGCTGTGTCTGTTGCATCATCCTAGCGCTGCTGTCTGCACTTTAATGCTAATCAAATGACAAAAGATTGCACACTAATCTTGACTAAATAACTTTTGTAACTTTCATAAGTGTAGCGGACCTCATCTGAATGATGACCAAAACTTTACTAAAGTTTATTGCGTCCTTTTTCACTCCAAAAAAATCACCATAAGAGCTAAACAAAACACCGCACGAGAAGTGCACATGAAACTCTCTCTGTCAGTTGCATTATCGTCAACATACAGCGAATTACACAAAACACTTATTACAACTAACAGTAAACAAATATATACAGATCTCATGCCTTTTCGGGGGGTGCTTAATAAACTGACAAACTTTAAATCTGAAGAACTGCGTGCTTTCATTACCCATATAGCGCTGTAGACTAGAAAACCCGTCAAAATAAGAGTCCCGCCTTAGTAAAGGAGATCTCCATAAAATATTAAAATGTATACAAAAACAAATTAGAAGATTAATCATAATAAAGTCTTTTACAATAAAGAAGGATTAATATGTATTTAATTAAAAACGCAATTGAAAATACAATTTGCTATTCTATTTGAAAATTGTCCGGAATATCGTTCCATAGTATTCATGTAGGCCTGGTGAATGTTAAATGGATCCAATCCATGTTCATTTGAAATTATTTGATGATGCAGCAATAAAA
The DNA here is from genome assembly GCF_001515645.1 of Sinocyclocheilus grahami. Lineage (NCBI taxonomy): Eukaryota > Metazoa > Chordata > Actinopteri > Cypriniformes > Cyprinidae > Sinocyclocheilus > Sinocyclocheilus grahami. The sequence continues at coordinate 261,496 of NW_015506215.1, read as the reverse complement.
CTGCTAGTATAATTTAATGCAGGTGTTTTTGAACTTTTCTGATTTAAAACATGATCAAAATACTATCTATTTTGATGCCAAAATTTCAAATAAGAGAGGAAGTGACAAATATCGATATCTGTATCGGCCAATAAGTGTTTGTTAAAATAGGTATCGGCCCCAAAAAATTATATCGGTGCATCCCTAGTAATTAAGTATATTTTAAAATTATTACATTAGACCCTTTAGATATCAGCATAGTGTTACGGAAGAGGCTTGACACAACAGGTTAGTTATATACAAGTGTTTATTATTGGTCACAGAGAGTACTGGTGTTGAGTCCGGAGGAAGTGCGGGAGAGGGAAAGGTCCGTGAGAGAGTGCAGAGGATATGGAGAGTGGAGTAATCCGAGTCTTGGGCTTGAGTGAGGCTGGAAGGTATCCGGGGGAAGCACACACCTCAGCGATCCGGGAACTAGGAGATGCAGGAGACACTTGCGGGTGCTTAGAACTCAGGTGAGAGGGATCGTTGTGATTGGGTGGTGACAGAGCCTGGCCGATCTGTTACACAAAGGAATCACCTACTAAAAATCATTTTGTTTGGCAGTGCCTTTTTCATGTTTCCATAGTTTGAGTTGTACCTGGTTGTAAGTTGTTAATAAATTCTCCAGAGTCTTTAAACTGTTCTGATGCCAGCTGTATTGGTATGCAAATTTCTTATCAGTATCTTATCACAGTTATCAGTATTATCACAGTATTGTTAGAATGTGCTGGAAATGTTCAAAAATACTGACACACAAATCGTTTCACCAAGTTTTACATTTAAAATCAACAAACAACAAATAAAATGAGTTTTTGTTTGCATAATCACTAAAACAATAACATTGCCAATGATGTCCGGATTTTAAATGACAACATGACTGACAACAGTTTATCTAATAGCATGTTCAAATATGTCATGTAAATGTTCAAATAAAGCTTTGAAAAAGTTTAATAAATAGTAAAACTCACATTTCAGATTTTAAATAAAGAAAAGGGTCAAGTCAAAATGATAATTGATTAATAAATGATTATATGTATTTTAACTGCTCCATAAATAATTCTAGATACCTTATCTGAATTGTTTAAATGTGTAGAATCCACATAAGCTTATTTTTCATCAACCGGTCAAAATTTACAGCAGGGCATGCAAATTTGGTCAATTTTTTGGCCCAGACAAAAACTGCACCCCAGGCTGAATGTAAATGTAACTCTCTGTAAATCCACTCTCTGACACTAGGTGGCGCTTTTGGGACAGTAGAATTGGAGCTGTTTCCCGTAACCTCCAAGGACAAAACAGCATTGCGATTAAAACACTACTTTATTAGGTATTACATGGAGCAAAGAAGAAAACAAAATACCATCAAATCTTTTCTGAAGACATTCGGAAGCTTCAGAGGTACATTCTTATAATTAATTCATCCATATATTCATTTGTGTAATTCCCTTAGCACTCTTTAAAACCTCCCAGCTTGTCCTTCATGTTTTCACACAAAACTAAACCACTCTGCTGCTGTGCGCACACGAGACTGTTACTTAAAACTGTGTTTTATGCTGCAGGGCTCCAAACTCATTATTTCCACTGGTCGCTCTTTTGCGACTAACTTTCTCAGTTGGTCACACGAGCACATGATTTGGTCGCAATATTTTTATTTTTTAAAGAACCGGCTTTACTGATAAGATGCGCGTTAAATATCGCTTGCGATTAATCGTGCAGCCCTAGTTTATAGTTATATGAAAACGAAAGTGGTTAACATTCAACCTGTTCGTTTTCATCAGTATTATTTGTGATTTAAATTTTTATTAAATTTTGAGCACCTCTTTTGCTGTGTTATAAGCCGGGCTTCGGGCGATTTCACTTTTGAATTTGCGATCTTGTTGTCATGTTTTACAAGAAAAGATAATTGCCTGTTTTGCTTATATACTATACATCTACACACCTTTCACTTTTTAAGACTAAAACAAAAGGTGGATCCATTGTTATTAATTAAAAAGCACTACAACAATAAAACAGTAAGATACAATGACAAACTAGCTTACAAAACGTTTATTAACAAAAATGAATAAGATGAGGCATGGCTTACACCACATGCTGTATTATATACCGACTAATAAATTACAGAACGTTTAGCAAACAATGAGGAAACAAATAAATAAAAAAGAGAGCCTCCATAGTGTAACGTGAGGTAAACAGCAAAGATAACAAGCTTTTCAAAATGAAAACAAAAAGAAAAGTAAAACTAAACTTGCTGTCGGCGACAGACAGTGCTTACATGATTTTTCCCCAACAAGAATACCAACATGTTCACCTTTGGTTTAAGAAGTGCTCTTTTACTTTACTTTAGCATGAAAACCATCCATGTTTCCTCAATATTCGAGTAATTTTTGCTGCGCGCAGCTTTGCGCTCGTGCTGACATGACGAGTATAAACCAGGCTCTACACTCGAAGCACTGCGCAGTTCAAACGAGTCGCGAGGTTTCGTTATGATTTCAGTTTCGTTTGATGTTTCTCATATGCAACAGAAATGGCAGCGCTTATGAGTTAAACAATGCGGTGTGCTGGACAGTATTTATTTATCCTCAGTTGTTAAAATCGCGGTAATCGAATGCGGTTATAGTGATAATTAAAATATGAAACGGTAATACTTACCGTGGGGTATTTTATCATGATTTATTGTCAAACCGGTAATTGTTACATCCCTAATGCCAGCAAGGTTGAGCCCTTATCTAGAACGTCATGTTCTAAGCCTGGTTCCCTGCCTCACTGAGAAGACAACTGGCCCTCTTTTCTGTTTAAGAGATGCTGCATAGAGCCAAATGATACTGACAGGCCTTTTCAGGTCACCAACTCTGCTACCTTATTAAAGCCAGAAGCAGATGCTGTTTGATTGCCTTCTCACTGCTCATGGACTTTAAAGATGCCTCTTGTGGACAACCCCCCCTCCCTACAGTCCACTTGATTTTGTGACATTTGTGATTGATGGGCAGCAGAGGTGCTAATATTTCTTTGTTCCTGTAAAGGCTAATGCTTTGGCAATGGGAAGAGGACGCAATGTGCTTCCCCTCCTTACCTTCCTCTGCTCAAACGATGCTGCCTAAATGAGGTATTGAGGCCATGATGTAGGCAGGCAGTGCTCTTCTGTGGACTGCAGGTGCTGCCTATTACTCATTCTCACAAAATACAGCATGGACCCATGTGAAAAACACACTCATCACCCTGATGGCCGCAATTTATATACAGTATAATTGCCCAATGATATAACTGCGAGAGAAAATACTGAAATATATATTACATGTAATTTCCTTTTGGAACACGGTATTGGGATGGGGTGGTGGGATGGGGATCACGATGCCGGCTCAACATCGTGATGTCTATCAGCCATCGGCAATGGATGATGGCATTGTCTTTCGGCCCAACCCTGCTTCAGATATAGGTGTTTTATAAGGTATTTGCACAGTAACCAATTATTTATACCTCTTTATTCCTTATTTATTATCTCTTTGTAATTGTGTGCCTGTGCTCATAACATTATTTGTTATTTTTTTTCCTGTTGCGTTGTTTAATTGGCCTTAGTAAGGCCTCTGCACTTGGCCTTGATGTCCTTGATATATCCCTCTATTTGATTATAATGTCTCCAACTGATGAGACAAAGCCCTTCATATTATATTACTAAAGAGGATATTTCTAGTTCACCTGTGAGGCCCGTAGTCTCTCTCTGACTCTGCATCTGCTTTAGGCTCATTCTTTCCCCCTGTCAATCACAGCTATGTCTACTGCCCCTGAAGCTGCTCTCTGATAGACCCCAGCCCTTATCTCAGTCTGGATGCTACACACGACATTTGCCTTATTGACTCTACACAGACAGGCCAAACTGACCCACTGGAGTTGCTGAGGCAGACACTACCATTTTCAGCTTTTATAAATATCTTCTCCTTTTTTCCCCTTTCCCTCTTTCATGGTGGGCCTTTTGAACTGAAGTCATTTCCTGCTGCTTTGCCAAGATACACAGCAGCCTGGGCAGACAGCTCAAAAACAGCTGGCTTAAATTGAACTATATTTCCTAGGTAACCACTCAGCACTATTTTAGTGCGGCGGTGAGTCAGAGGCAAAGTGAATACAGTAGTCCCTGGCCTGAAGTGGTGCTTGCTTTGATCAGGTATCTCACAATGACAAACCAATGTGAAGGATGTCAACTGCAGGGCATCTATAATGGGAATGGTTCATTATGTGGGTAACACTTGATGTTCACACATTACAAGGAAAGTGATAGTGTTGTGGCCTTTATCTTGTGTGTGTGTGAATCATATTATTATAGTTATGACTTCTCTGTGGACCATGATAAGAGGAAGCACATTAATGCTGTGCCTTTTGGCGAGCCACAGGTCAGGGGAAGTTGGCAATGTCACAACGTAGTGTTCAATATTAATGTGAATCAAATATATACAGAGCTCACACTTTTGCATGAGAAAGATTAAAGGGGTCATATGATGTTGCTAAAAAGAACATTATTTGGTGTAATGAAATGTGTTTATGTGGTTTAAGGTTAAAAAACCACATTATTTTCCACAGACTACATTATTGTTTCTCCTCTATGCCCCGGCTTTCTAAAACGCGTTGATTTTTACAAAGCTCATCGGTCTGAAAAGCGAGGTGTGCTGTGATTGGCCAGCTATCCAGTGCGGTGTGATTGGCCGAATACCTCAAGCGTGTGACGGAAATGTTACGCCCTTACCTTACTGTGATGCCCTGTCCGGCCGGAGCGACGAGACAAAAACATTAAAACCCATTATAAACGAGGCATTTGTTGCATCCAGTGGGGACATAATTACTGATTATAATGACTTATACTGTCTTTTTACACGTTGCGTTGCATCGCGCTGCGTAAACAGAAAACCATGTCTGCATTTGTGATCGTGCAGACATGGTTTTCATTTGTGATATAATGACAAACAACAAGTGCTACTCTACACTGCTCAAAACTCGCGTTTGAATCGTCAGTGGCAAATTCTTTAAATATAAAAAATTTACTTACAGTCTGTGAGTCAGAATAGCCGGCATTGTAGTCTACTCTACCAGGATCAGGAAACAGTCCTCCATAAAATGCGCTGCACACATCTGAATATTTGGGTTGAACTGTTCTGGAACAGTGTTGTAAATACAACTTAACCACTGATTTCTCGTTGTGTCCTCTTTTGGAAGGCCAAACAAAGTAGTTTCGCTTTCACAACGGAACACACGGCGGCCTAGCGTGAGCGGAGGGCGGCTTGAGAACGGCGCAGCCGGCGGATTCGACGAAGGAGCGTCTGGTGGGCTTGCGGCAACCACATGTGACGACCCCGGGCTGGACTCCGCTTTGCCCACTGTGAAAGCTAATCTGGCGATCCACAGCGCAAAGTTGATGTATTTCTTCAGCGACCAGTACGTATCAGCTCCAGGCATGACGAAGCAGATATCGTCCTCTTTTGGAAGACCAAACAAAGTAGTTTCGCTTTCACAACGAAACACAGCGCCTTCACGACATGGCGGCGGCGGCAACAACAATACTACAGTGAGAATAAAAGTTACGCCATCTTTATGCAAATCTTCCCATATCGTGACATAGACATGTGGGGGCGTGTTAGAGCGAGCCATTTTAGGTAGGCGTGGTTAACTCTTAACTTAACTCTTAATTTCGGTCCTGGAGGCCACTGTCCTGCAGAGTTTAGCTTCAACCCTAATCAAACACACCTGAACAAGCTAATCAGTGTCTTCAAAATCACTAGAAAGCTATAGGTGTGTTTGATTAGGGTTGGAGCTGAAGTCTGCAGGACAGCGGTCCTCCAGGACTGAAGTTGCGCAGCCCTGATTTAGGATAATCATAAAGGACAGAAGATTTTGCAGGGTGTGCATACTTGGCAGAATTGTTTATTGTGATTATTAGTGTTAATGTTTTATTGAACTTGAATGTATTTTATCATAAAGTCTTTGGGTTAGCTTGGTCAAATCACTGTAATGCACAGCCTCTTGATCATGGCTCACTCATAATTACAGGGGTTTTCATGTAGCTTGTATAAAAGCTTTTGAGTGCTGGCATGAGATTGCCATTGTCTTTTGTATGTGAGCCACCAGCGAGCCCATATGGAGAAGATCCCATCATTCCCCATTACTTCTTTCTTTCTTCCATCTGTCCTTCTGTTGTCCCTCCTTTATCTCTCTCTCCTTCTTGTCCTCATTTCCTCCCTTCAGGCCACCTGTCTCACAGATCCCCTCTCTCCCACCCTATATTCCATTTTCATCATGCCTGCCCCTCCCTAAGTGCCAGTGTTTCTTGATCATGTGATGTGCGTTGGGTTTGTACCCCAGCCCCATCCGTCATCCAATCAGTTCTGCGTGGTGTAAGCACACTTTGCTAGCACTTAAACTGGTCGTAGTTATTTCATAGGCTGTTAAACACCAGATGATACAGAAGATGCACATTCATATTACTTTTTTCTGACCCTAAAAACAGGCTGTGCAGTTTGCCACAACACTGCTTCTGATAGTGTACAGTGCTCTGTATTTACAAGAAGTTAAAAATAATGATTTTAGCATATGGCTGCAATATAACAAAGAGTGAAAAATTTAAGGGGGTCTGAATACTTTCCGTACCCACTGTATATTTGTTTATCCTTCATATACAGTGGCTTGAAATTCCTGAAATTGCTCTCAAAAAGATTACTCTGCTTTAAAGTTTGTAGGTTAATATTGGAGTTCTTTTTTTTTTTTTTTCCCTCCCGTGTCCTCTTTTCAAGGAGAGCTTGCTCAGACTTTATGAAAATTGTGAAGTACTGATGCCATGTAATGATAAACAGCTCCATCTGACAATGAGAAATGTGACTTCAGTTCAGTAAAAAGCTGAATAATATATTCAGTTGGGTAGGGACTGCTTCTCTGAATGCTGAAAGTCAGATAAAGGATGTGTGAACTGACATTAAGTTGCATTATATTGTGTATTTTGTCTTTCTGTGAGTCTGTCAGAATACTGTGACCTGCGACTTGTATTTTCCTTTGAGAAGGCCTATTTGAATGAAAATAATATTAACAAAACATTCTGTAATTGTACAGTAATTGTGAATACCCTTAGTGCCTACAGTGAGACAACAGTTGTACTCTTCAGGAAAAATCCCACGGATTTTTGTTTGTTATGAATGACTATTTCATTTTTATATCTCTCTGTTTGTGTAGCGCATCCGAGTGCTTTGATCACTCAGGGTTTTTTTTGTTACACAATCATGTTATTTTTGGGTTGTTTTGACTGATTCACAGGCTGTTATCCCAAGCAAACTCTGGCCACTGTACATTTCTGAATCATGCAGTGAGCAGTAGGGATGTGCGGTATACCGATACTGGATAAATACCGGTATTTATTATATTTCAAACGGTACGATATCATAATTTTGCTCAATTCGGTGTTTCATTCCCTGCTGTTCCAAAGTTCAACACTGTGTAGCAGTGTTACCCAAACTGACGCGAAACCGCCAAGCATGACAACGGAGAAACGACAATAGATAAAATAGGTGAAACTCACTCTACACGTCCGAAATTAATAAATAAAGAAAGCAGTAGAAAGCATTACTTTGCCTACAAAAGTGATGAAAAAGGTGAACCAACCGACCTTAATTCACCAGTCTGCAAGCGCTGCTATAAATCATGTGCTTCCATGGGAACATTTGTCACTCGCTCATCCTGATTTGTTCAAGGAGTTAAAAGATCGACAGGAAAATGGGTCTCTTTCAACTGATTTAATTTAGATTTTTATTTTAAGATCAGTAATATTATTTTTAGTATTAGTAATAGTGATGAAGGTCATATTACTGCTAAATATGATCGTGGTTTTGCGCAGCTTGTCAGTAAACAACGGCTCTGTGTAGTTAATGCTGCTCCATGTGAAAGCCCGCAGGTGATGTAGATTTACCGCTGATTACAGAACAGGCTTTACTGACAAGATGCACGTTAAATATCGCATGCGATTTATCGTACAGCCCTACTCCACACATACAAGACCATGGAAGAGACCAACTCTGTGTAGTTAATGCTGCTCCATGTGAAAGCCCGCAGGTGATGTAGATTTACCGCTGATTACAGAACAGGCTTTACTGACAAGATGCACGTTAAATATCGCATGCGATTTATCGTACAGCCCTACTCCACACATACAAGACCATGGAAGAGACCAATGCCACAGAAAACCCACTTTCTCTGTGGAAAAGGCATGAATCAAGCCTCCCCATTCTTTCAACATTTGCCAAATATTACCTTTGCATGATATGAAGACATGGTCCTATTTTAATTTTATCTCTTCAGTTTTTTTTCTTCAAAATCAAAATCTGACCTATGTTCAATGTAGTTTTTTTTTTTTTTACATTTTGTTTGCACAATTTTTAATGCAGAGTTCCAAGCAGTGCGTTTAATAAAATTGTTTTCAATTCACTTATATTTTGAGGCTGGTTATTTGTCACCTATGGAATCGATTTAGTATCGATACTGAGGTATTAGATCCTAGTATCGTACCGAAGTCAAAATTGTGGTTTTGATCCATCCCTAGTGAGCAGTGCATTTTGGGAAAATAGATACAGTAGTATTTTAAATCTTTAACTGCAAATAAACTGTAGGGCCATCCAGATTAAAATGAATTGCATGTTATTCCCTGACAGATATAGGATGAAGGTTTAGGTGTCTTAATTTCGGGGAAGTTTCATATATTCTTGACTTGTTGACTTGTCTCCCACAATGCACTATACCGTGTTGAATTTCAGTACATTCAACACGGTATAGTGCATTGTGGGAACTGTTGTTCTACTCTAGTACCCCCCACTGTTGTGTAATTAATGTGCATCCACAAAATGTACAATTTGCACTTGCTGTCAGGGGTGTTTTCTTGTGTTCAAAGATCAGTTTTATAGCTTTAATAAAAATCTTGTCACTGACTAACCGCTATATGTAAATCAGTCACCCTGGTGAAAAGCTGCCAGGCATGGAGATGCAATAAAGATATTAAGAAAGGTCAAAAATCAGTAATCATACTGTCTTTATTCTGATAACCTTGAAACATCCTTGAAATACAGTGGTGGCCAACATTATTAAACACTAGTATTTTCACTAGCTAATATCAGTTTACTTTCCAAACATTCATTTTGCTATTAATTGTAATAATTTTTTTTTTTGCACAAGGAGTCTGACAACAGCCAGTGCTCCACACAGAGATCTGATCTCATCATTATCCAGTCTGTCTGGAATGATATGAAGAAACAGAACAAACTGAAACAGACTAAATCCAGAAGAACTGTGGCAACGTCTCCAAGATGTTTCAAGAAACCAGCAAAGCTACCTGGAAAAACTATGCACTTAGGGCAAAAGCTGCTTTAAACGCAAAGGATAGTCACACCAAATGTTGATTTAATTTAGTTAACTGATAAAGAAAATCTATTTATGGCATTATTTTTTGACAGCATCCTCAGTTTACAGCATTTTTACACAAGTGCCTAAAACTTTTAACAGTACTGTAGCTTTGCAGGTAGGTTTCTTGAAGCATATTGGAGACGTTGCCACAGTTCTTCTGGATTTAGTCTGTTTCAGTTTGTTCTGTTTCTTCATATCATTCCAGACAGACTGGATGATGATGAGATCAGATCTCTGTGTGGAGCACTAACTGTTGTCAGACTCCTTGTGCAAATAAAAATCTTACTGGATTATTACAATTAATAGCAAAATTAATGTTGCTTAAAACCATTTAAAATTAAATGGTTGAAATTATCTGACTTAAAACCATTTTTAGCTGGTGAAAATACTAGTGTTCTAATAATTTTGGCCACCACTGTATGTTAAGGATACTCGCACTGTAAAACATTTCAAGTTGGTTGAACATAAAAACGAAAGTTCACCTGCTGCCTTAAAGATGTGAGTTAACTCAACTTAAAGATACTCGTTGTTTCAACTCAAGAAGTTACGTTTTACAATTTATTAAACTAATGGTCATTTGTTGTTCAACTTGATGCTCTGAGTTAAAACAACTTACTATGTTACATTATCAGTTCAAGAAAACTCAAATCAGCTCATAATAAATAGACATAAAAATTTTATTGAAATAAATTCAAGCAATTTTGTACAAGCTTTAACATAGAATACAAATTCTTGTTAGGAAACAGGTTTTAAAAAGCCATTTAAGAACACAAGTGCTTAAACATCCATTTCATCAAAACAGCAAAGTTTCTCTAATATTATACAGAATTAGAAGAAAGGTAGATGAGTGATATAAAAGAGGTATAGAAAACGTAACTGAGGGGGAAAGAAAAAGGCATGAATTGGGGAAAAATGAGGAGTGGCATGCCGTGTGTAATGATACAAAATAACGGCTCATCAATTACTTTAAAGATTGTACGTGTACTCTATATAAACAAGTACATGTAACTTTTTGACCTTTGAATGATTTGCACAAGACGTGGTCATTGACTTGTCATTAACAAGACTCATGTAGTAAACTCTTACTAAAAGCAATAAGAACAAGCATGTGAAATTTGTCTATTTCTAATGAATGCTCAAAGGTTTTTACTTATAGTAAACACTTGACCAACATTCAGCATTTGAGATTTCAGATAAAGAAAAAAACAAAAAAAACAATGGTCAACTCATTTAATATTTTGTTACATTTGTACTTTATAAATGTACATGATATTATTGATGACATGTTTAGGCACGATATATAGTATAGTACTTCGATTGACTGACAGTCAAAAAAGCATTTTAGTATAAATTATTACTGATTCTGGGATAATAATAATAAATATATTGTAATAGTTAAGCGGATTTACTTTTTCCCTACACATACTGCTCTACAATTAATTCAGTATCATCAGTACATTAACAATATGTAAACATATTTTCTTACATCACACATCTTGATTATCTCAGAAGTATCCTCTGAAAGGAAGCGTGGAAGGCCAAGGCAGCTTTTCTTCGGTTCCGATTTGTGTCCTACATACAATTATAAACAAGACTGAGTGACTCCAATATATAAATTAGAACACTTGTATTAGTGCAAATTGATCAAATTGAGTTAATTTTTATTCATACCTCCTTATCAAGGCACTATATAATACTGCTAAGGCTCAACCTCTTACTTGATGATACAGCTGCTTTGTACTGCTCTAAAAGACACCAAGGCATCTAGTCCATCGAAGAATGACTGCAGTTGATCGGTGGTGACTACTCTATTGAACTCTGTGCTTATCTGAAACAGACACATAAGACAGGAGGAAAAATGGAGCCACAGAGACTAGTGGTGTGTAGCAAGTACAGATGAAAATGAATCACATATGTAAATCGCATGCTATCTTATAACATTAATGATTAAAGAGGTCATGACACAAGTAATAAAATCAAGAATAAATTTTTTTTTAAAAATGAGCAAGTTCACAATTACCATATTGTAAAATGAATGCCCTTCACACAGCTTGACTGACTCAGGAAAACTCTGTAGGGTAACCCCTTATATCTTGAGGTGACAATAACTTTGAAGAGGAATCAACAACTGTAACTGTGTGGAAAAAAAGCAGTAGCATATCAGTAGAAGCAATATAGACTAAGCCTACGGAATTGTACAAAAGTTACTGCATGGTCTGCATTAAATATGTTGTGTGATTGCATTAGGCCTGCAACAAATATACAAGTTAAACAGCAAAAGATTTTAATATCAGTAAGGATGTGTTTACTGTACCTCATTGTAACATGAATGTCCTTAAAACCAGCTTCTTGAAAACTCTGTAGGGTGACAACCTTATATCTTGAGGTGACAATAACTTTGAGAAGGGATCAACAGCTGTAACTGTGTGAAAAAGCAGTAGCATATCAGTAGAAGCAATATAGACTTAGAAATTGTGCTATACAAAAATTAGTAGACAAACAGCTGTCAGAAACGTTGAAAAGTAACCAACTAAAATACAAGCATTGAAAACCGAAGTAATATATATAAAGCTATTTTAGCATTTGAGGCTCTAGTAAACTATAAAATTAGCGAGAAAAAAAACAGTGTCCTTACCTTGCCCCAGTCAAGTGAGTCGTCATCTGTGAACACCCGGTCAAGCCAGCCGCTGCCTGGATTTGAATGTTTGTCTATTTTTGGAATTACAGTACAAATGCGTGGCGTGGCCAAAAAGCTGAGAAAGATGCTTTTTGGAAGCTTAATGTATCGCAAAACCTTAATTCCACAAACAGACGTGCAGCAAAATCCAGGTGGCGGCTGGCTTGACCAGGTGTTCATAGATGGCGGCGCAATTGACCATGGTCTTACATTCGTGGAGCATGGTCAGTGCAATAAATAATAATAACTGCAGACTTCAGGCCGAAGACCAACTAAAATATAAGCACTGTGAACTGAAGTGATATAACTATTTTAGCATTTGAGGCTCTGGAAAACAGTGAATTAATGAGGGAAAAACTTGTGGTGTCGTATTACATTCGCGAAGCACGGTCAAATTTGCTAACACGCAATAAATCGCAACATTATTAATTTATCATTACAAATAAAAAACCAAAAACTCACTTTCCTCGCATTCTTTGTGTTTCTCAACACAAATTCATGTAAGGTCTCCAGGCAGCTGCATTGACTAAAAATGGCAATAACTTCTCTCTGTGTTTCGCGGTCTCCGTGTATCGCCCCTCCCCCAACATATAACTTACAGACATGAGTTAAATGAACTATTACAAGCCAGACAAAACTCAGAAGTCAAGACAATGTATTACTTTACGTTTAATTTTCAGTAACGTATAATCTTTAGTTCAATATCCAAAACTTAAAATGACAAATTGAGTTAAAGAGGAAAAGTAAGTTCATATAACTTATTTGGGCTATGGTGTTTTACAGTGCAGGTTTCATAATTTTTGCATTTGATGTGTTGCAGCCATTGAAATTTCAATGTATTTAGGCTGTAGTTTTTAACAGACACCTCTAGTCAGAGCAGAATGTGATGGCTAGATCCAAAGAGTGATGGCTAATCGATAGCTGATCCGATTCTGTGACTACGCTAACTCCTGATAACGGAGGATCCTCGCAAGACCCCAGATAGCGATTAGGGATGCATCGATCCGATACTCCGTATCGGTATTGGCTCCGATACTGCCATTTTCTGTCGGATCGGGTATCTGTCAGAGGAGACCGGTCCAAATCCAATATAGTGCGTATACTATTCTGTATTCTTGTTAAGCCCCACGAAAGGCACAAAAACATTATAAAGCACTATAATGTTTTCGTGCACTATATTTCAAGTGTTTTGAAGCCGTTCTATAGTTTAATGTGAAGTATAGATGAATATTTAAGTCAAGTTCAGGTAAACTATTCTCCCTGCTGCGTCTGTCTGTCATTCTCCATTCAGCTTTCAAACTGCGTGTCACGTTCGGTTACTACAGTCAAAAAGATGAAACTCTCTCCAAGAGCGCACAATAACTGAGATTTAAAACTGTTAAAAGAAAAGGCTCAATAAAATATCACACAGATATAATACACTACGCAGCAATATCTCTTCCCTTTTTTATGCGGAGCACTACGTACTGTGACACATCATTCTGTGCACGGGATGCACATAAGCGCTTTGTGCCGCTCTGTATTGGAGCCATACCCTTTCGTATTATACTTTAGTGCAATGAAAGCTTATCAATAGTCTTTTTGTTCTGTTCTATCTATCATATGTTGCTGCCTTCATTACTGTGCTATGCATTTAAAAGAAATGTCTTTTAATTTTATAGTATATATTTTAGGGGTGCTCCGATTGATCGGCTACCAATCACTATCGGCCGATAATCACGTTGGGATGATTGATGGGCGGTCTTTAAAAGGTAGATCTAAAAAAAAAATAATCTCAAGCTGATGACGCTGCCGTGAGTGGTTTGGCATGACATGCAGCGGCACCGTCTCAGTCTCTGTCCGGCGTGGGTAAAATAATTATAATGCTGAAGGTGAGGTACTCGCCTTCATATTATTTAATTAAATAACTTATAAAGTAATTTGAAAACGTTGTGTGAGACATAATTTCACAAACAGGGATCACCGCGCGCACGCTCTCACTCTTTCTCTCTCAAAATACGCAAATCAAATCACCTCACATCGCGTCTGTCTATAAGCGAGCTGCACACTGCACAGTTGACACAGGAATTGTCACTTGCACAGTCGAGGCAGTGTCACATCGTCACTAAAGTTTATAAATTGCATTACTTTTTAATTCTTGCCGGTGTTTAACCAGTCAGCACTCGCGCACTCTCCTGGAGACCGAGCGCTTAAAGTGTGTGCGCTTTATGGGAAAGTCGTGGCCTAATGGTTAGAGAGTCGGACTCGTAACCCAAAGGTTGTGGGTTCGAGTCTTGTACCAGCAGTGATTGTAGGTGGGGGGAGTGAATGTACAGCGCTCTCTCCCACCTTCAATACCACGACTGAGGTGCCCTTGAGCAAGGCACCGAACCCCAACTGCTCCCCGGGCGCCGCAGCATAAAATGGCTGCCCACTGCTCTGGGTGTGTGTTCACGGTGTGTGTGTGTTCACTGCTGTGTGTGTGCACTTTGGATGGGTTAAATGCAGAGTACTAATTCCTAGTATGGGTCACCATACTTGACCACATGTCACGTCACTTTTAATGCCAGGTTCACATTACTCCGTTAGCAGTGCATACATGGTGCGTATTTTTTCTGCGCTCATGTTAATGGATTAAAGCGTTCACTGCACACGGTTGCGGTGTGGCAGTGTGTTCAGGAGCGGTGCGTCTGCAGCAGTGCAGAGATAATTTCCACACCGAGTCTATTGCTGCGCTGCAAGTGCTGAATTAAAGTAACAGCGCATTGTTTGCAGTAAATATGAACATGTATTGACACGAAAATGTAATTACACCATAAATGCATATTATTAAAGTCTACTGTGTTTCACAGTCAGCACATATGGCTTTTTGGCTAGGTTTCAAGGGAAAGAGCACTTTTAGATAAAGAAGGCAATAATCGATGGCACTCGTGGAGGTAGGAAAACAAAGCTCTTTATGAACCGCAGGATTGCTTGTAATAAAGATTTAAATGCAAAAGGAAAGGCAGTAGAGCTGACTATTTCTGTCAATCGTAAGTTTGTGATAATGTAAGAAAAGTACAAACCCGATTCCAAAAAAGTTGGGACACTGTACAAATTGTGAATATCCAGTATGGTTTTCCGGCCTTGACCCTTATGCACAGAGATTGTTCCAGATTCTCTGAATCTTTGGATGATATTATGCACTGTAGATGATGGTAACTTCAAACTCTTTGCAATTTTTCTCTGAGAAACTCCTTTCTGATATTGCTCCACTATTTTTCGCCGCAGCATTGGGGGAATTGGTGATCCTCTGCCCATCTTGACTTCTGAGAGACACTGCCACTCTGAGAGGCTCTTTTGATACCCAATAATGTTGCCAATTGACCTAATAAGTTGCAAATTGGTCCTCCAGCTGTTCCTTATATGTACATTTAACTTTTCCGGCCTCTTATTGCTACCTGTCCCAACTTTTTTGGAATGTGTAGCTCTCATGAAATCCAAAATGAGCCAATATTTGGCATGACATTTCAAAATGTCTCACTTTCAACATTTGATATGTTATCTATATTCTATTGTGAATAAAATATAAGTTTATGAGATTTGTAAATTATTCCATTCCTTTTTTACTCACAATTTGTACAGTGTCCCAACTTTTTTGGAATTGGGTTTGTAGTTTAAATGTTTTGCCAATTGCTTGAGCAACTTCATATATAAATCTAGAAGTAAATGGAAAAGTAAAAAGCATTGAATAATGTGTTGCTTATATTTATTGTTTAAACATGTCTGTGAAAGATTGTATTACTGTACTGTGTAAAAAAAGAATTGTAATGCTGAAAAAGCCTTTTCAGTGGCAATGTTTGGATTTGAAATCAAATAAATAAATGTTGTGTTTGTGGTAAATAGCCACAGATCAGTAAAAAATATATGAAAGCTGCTTCTCCTCTCACAAGAGACACCTAAGAGGGGAAATCCCCCCATTTTCAAAAATGAAATTCAGGCCCTGAATAAATGTCTAAAAAATTCTGATTGTAGTATCACTATAAATAGTTCTAAATTATAAAATGAAGGCTTTAAAAAGATCGGTATCGGTGATCGGTATCGGCAGATACTGCTTTCTGCGATCGGTAATCGGCCTCAAAAATCCTGATCGGAGCACCCCTAATACTGTATATATTTTTAGGCTACTTGTTTTTCATGAATGTATTTTACAACAATACAAAGAGCAATGTGTAACATTTTACCAGATTTAGACCTACACTTATTAACTTTTATTTGTTCCCCAATAAAATAATGTTGTTTCACTAAATGTTTAGTTTAGTTTTAATGTTTTTATAAAATTATTGTGCACCCATGATTTTTCAAGAATAACGTTTGCTGCTGAATTATCCACTAACCTAGTTTATAACAGTATTTTTTGTCATAGATTATGATTATATATTTTTTCATTTGTTATTTTTCATTAAAATTAAGTTGTCTATATTTAGCAGATTGTGTTTAACACACACAAGAGTGATGATCAGGTTAACTCACAGAAGTATAGAAATTCTACATTCTGCTGCTTTCCTTCAGTTTCCCTCTAAATCATTTTCACTGGGAGCCTCTTTCCTTCTCTACACCTCTTTAGTCTTTTGCACTTTTTCTCTCTTAAAACAAGCCAACCCTCTGGGATGTAACTTCATGTGTGACTTAAGAATAGAAGGTCTTCGTTGTCAGAGCAGCTCGGGCTAAAGGGCTTTTGTTATAAAGCCAAGCTAATGAATGTCAGGTGTATAAGAGCAAAGCTCCCAGTCTGTCTTCCCAGTCTAACCTGGATTTGAAATTTCACTGCTCCTATTAGCAAGATCTCTCCATTATCCCTGTCAGTGACTTGAACACCGAGCCTTGCAAAAAATAGACAACTCTAACTAGTGGTTCAACGGATCACAAATCTCACGGTTTAGATCACATTACGGTTTTTTCATTAAAATTAAGTTGTCTATATTTAGCAGATTGTGTTTAACACACACAAGAGTGATGATCAGGTTAACCCACAGAAGTATAGAAATTCTACATTGATTTAAAAAAATAAAAAAATAAAATAAAAATAAATACCTACGCTCGGATCGGAATTGGCCAATACTGGATTGGATCAGTTCTGAAAAAATGGTATCGTTGCATCCCTAATAGCGACAGCAAATTGAACCGTTTAATGTGAAAATTGGCAGGCAGTTTTCACACTAAAATAAAGACTGTACAGACTTTGTCTGTCTCACTCAATCAGCACCTTTGCTAACACTTCCTAAAACAGTTCTTTAAATAAGCACAGATACTCCAGGCTTTCCTAAGAGCCCTAACCAAACTGTTTTGCAGTCCCCTTTTATCCTCGCCCCTCTGTTATTTATATGGCTTATTTAGATGTGTATTTATCTATTTATTGCGAAAGTGCCCGCAGAAATAACTTTAGATCCTCTTACGGGGAGAGCGGACTGAAATTATTTAGTGCTGATCCCCTGGGCACTTGCTTCCTGTCTGGCATAGTGATTCTTCAGGAAAAATGGGCTGTAATCTCCCGCCTTATATCGCCACAATCAGAGCTCAGTCTGACTGCAGATACTCTAGGACTCACCATCAGTTGACTGATGAATGCTAATAAAAAATTTTGGATTTTACATGCCGCATGGAAATAAGGCTTATTCTCTTCACTCTTTTCTTGAGTAGTTTGAGTTTTGTGTCCTCTTCCTCATAAATCATCTAAACCGATGACTGATAGGTGGGTGGTATGACTAGTGTATTGCAAGTTATTTTATTATGTCATGGTAAATATCACAAATTCACAATATAGTTTTTGCTCTGAAGTGTTTTGTATATTGCATATCCAAAATAATATATTAAATAACCTTTGCCATCATCTGATGTTGACTTAAAGATAATCTTTAAAAACCCACCAACTAGTGGATTCTAAATATCTGTAGTTGTGCTTCTCCGTAGTGAATGGCAGAGGAAACAAATCACATGGATCTTGATTGTTGGCAACTGCTTAGGTGCTTCAGTGGTTTTGAAGTCACGTTTTCTACTACAACCTTTTTGCATATAAATATTTTAGCAGTAGGCTAATACTTTTCCTTAATTCATACTGACAGTAAAATCTCTTCAGCTGTGAAGTCTGTGTTGCTACTTTTGTGAACCATATTTTCACGGTGCATAATTAGACTGAGCGGATGGAGTGCTGCTTGCAATCTGCCTGGATGCAAAAAATTCAGACAAATAGCTCTGCGACACTCCCTTCTGCCCACAAATCACGATCACGCTTGGCTAACCCCTTCCTATTATCATTCCTCTGTAAGTATATCTGCCTTCTTCTCATTCATCTTTTACAAATCATAATTTTTCTCTTCTACCTCTCCTCCTTTCATCTTCCTTATGTTTTGAGTAGATTGCTTGATTGTCCAAATGTGAGATTCACAGTAAAATTATATAGAGTTCCTTCTTCATATTTTGGGCAAAATTGCATCTTCAGATCCTGTTAATGGTCTTCACCTTGTGTTGTTTGTTGTTACTTCTGTCTCAGGAGATATACACAAAAGGTACTGCTGAAGACATACCTTTTCACAGTTTAGTCAGTAGCAGAGATGTTTCTTGGTCTGCTCTCTGCCGTCAGCATCTCACAGCAGCAAAAATATGGCTAACCACTCAGTTGTGCTCATTACCCACACAATGTCACTTCCTATCCCCGAGCAATGTGCTCTGCATTGGGATATTCTTTTGTCAGTGCTTCAGTTTCCCTCTAAATCATTTTCACTGGGAGCCTCTTTCCTCCTCTACACCCCTTTAGTCTTTTGCACTTTTTCTCTCTTAAAACAAGCCAACCTTCTGGGATATAACTTCATGTGTGACTTAAGAAAAGAAGGTCTTCGTTGTCAGAGCAGCTCGGCTAAAGGGCTTTTGTTATAAAGCCAAGCTAATGAATGTCAGGTGTATAAGAGCAAAGCTCCCAGTCTGTCTTCCCAGTCTAACCTGGATTTGAAATTTCACTGCTCCTATTAGCAAGATCTCTCCATTATCCCTGTCAGTGACTTGAACACCGAGCCTTGCAAAAAATAGACAACTCTAACTAGTGGTTCAACGGACCACAAATCTCACGGTTTAGATCACATTACGGTTTTTGACCCACGGATCGGATCATTTTCGGATCAGCAAGAAAAGAAAAATATTCAAATTGAACTTTCTTTCCATTTATTACTTAAAGCAGGGATGCCCAAACTCGGTCCTGGAGGGCCGGTGTCCTGCAGAGTTTAGCTCCAACTTGCCTCAACACACCTGCCTTTAAGTTTCTAGTATGCCTAGTAAGAGCTTGATTAGCTGGTTCAGGTGTGTTTAATTGGGGTTGGAGCTAAACTCTTCAGGACACCGGCCCTCCAGGACCGAGTTTGGGCAGCCCTGACTTAAAGCGAAGTACTTCTTTGATACCACAGCAAATACTACTAGATTAACTAAGAAAGTTTAAACATGAAGGCAGTAAAAATAAGAACAAATACACAAATTACAAGCATAGATAAATACAACAGAATATGTTACAAATAAAATAAGGTTGGTAGTATTCAAATACAGTAATGTAATAATTAGGGAAAATAACACTGCATAGTGTTCACTGTATAAATTAAATATAGATTTTTATCACAGCTGTTTTGTTGTTTGATGATCATTAATGACAGCAGCAATATTTATAGGCCGCTGTCCGTTTAAGACCTGATGCACGGATCCGATATAATGATACACATCACATCCGAATTCTTTCTTAGCTGTTTTCATTCACTTGAGACATAACTGACTGCGTTTAACTGAATGATTGTCGAGATGGGTATTTTGTCATAATTTTATGTGTATGTGACTGTTCAGAGGATTCAGAAGAGGATTCAGCGCCGTCTGAAACGCGTGTGCGTGCTTCATGTGTGTGCGGCTGTTTGCGTAGAGAAGAGTGCGCGAGTAACGAATCGAGTTCCCTTTCGCCTTTTTTCTCTGGAATTGTTTAAGATTCACTTGCTTGTGTAAATACCAACAAATGATAAACTTATACTCTATTATGTTTAAATTTTGCAATTAATCTGCGGATCATATGCGTGCCGAACTGTGGGGCTTGGTCCGTACGGTTCACGGATCAACTACGATCCGTTTAATCACTAACTCTAACCTATATTTATCTTTTCAGGGATGTCAAAAATAGGCTTGTAATCACATTTACCAAACCCAGGAAAGGAAAGGTGAGGATTACTTGTTAAAGAAGAGCTTTCCTTAAGTCTTTAACTGAAAGCATTTGCTGTTGTTGTACTCATCAGGTGCGGTTTTTTTCACACGTTGCATTCTTGTGTCCATCCAAGCTGTTTTTTAATTGTCTATGTATTTGAACATTGCACTAAACAGGCTTGTTTGACTGATTGCATCACATCTTGTGCCTTGTGCCACAAGCGCTGTGCTTTTCAAATGTTAAAGGCTTTCCCTCTGCTATGTTTTTTTTAAACGTAGAATGCACGAACACTGTGGACCGCCCCTAAGGCTGCTTGCCCATCTTTAGTAAATATGGCAGAGTGCGGAGTTAAACCCAATCAAAGCCTCCAGGGTTTATCGCCTCGACCCAAACGCACACTTATCTGGAGGCTATCGAGCTGTGTTTAAATCAGTGCTGGCAGGCTTGTGAATGCAGTAATTAAGTGTTTCTCATCTGGAGCTCAGCATGTCTCGACAGGTCCAGAGTAGATTTTTCCCCCCCTCCTTTACTAGTTTCTCATCTCATCACGTATGGCACTATGTTCTTTCACACTGTTCTGGTGTTTTCAGTGTCTAAAAGTGGCTTGGTTTGCAGCAAATGCTGCTTCACACAAGGTTTGGGTCACTTATAACATGCATTTGGGAATGCAAGCCATCTTCCCAAACTTGTAATGAGAAGCTATTATAAACTGGCTGTTGCCAACAAAAGAGGAGCTTTAAGGGCTCCCTGTGGTTCTCTGCCAAAATAAAACCTTGATGGTTTAATGTTTTTAAATTAAGAAATGAAGATGGACAAAAATATTAGTATTATAATTTTAGTTTAGTTGTACTGTAAAATATTTTACTGTGAAATATTGCAATAGTAATACACAAATTCTTAATTTGTTTACTATTTTTATAGTAAGAATAATAATCATAATAAAAATAATATACACATGTATATAGGGCTGTGCAAAAATGAATCGTCTGTGGTTTTGAACGTGATTTTGTGTAGCTTGTCAGTGAACTACGGCTCTGTGTAGTAAATGCTGCTCCATCTGAAAGCACGTGCTGGAGATTTACTACTAATCACAGGAGCGGCATTACTGACAAGTTGCGTATGAAAATCACATTCGTTTTTTTGCAGAGCCCTACTTGTATATGATTGTACAGCACTTTAGCTCAGTGTCTGGTCTCCATATGGAGTAGAGGGTGTAATGAAATGCCTCCATCCTCCATCTGTTTAACACAATAGTGTGTAGGATGTAAAAGGTCAGACACAAGGGCTTAATATTCTTGGACAAGACAGGAAGTGCCTTGACCTCAGTACAATGATTGTCCTTTGTAAATGTGCAATAAAAAGCTGTTCATACTTGCCACAAAACATTCAAACATTCACAAAACTTGCCACAAATAAATTAATAAAAATAATCAAATTAAAAATAATGGAAGATGTTCCGGTCATCCAGTAATTTCACATACATTTCTGTTAACCTTAAAACATAACACAATGAAGTTTATAATTCTAAATACAGGTAAACCAATATACCTGTAGATACCATTTTTTTTTAGTGTTGTCTACTAAATGCCGAAAAAAGCTGAGCTAAACTGAAGGTAATGCTCCCTCTCATGCAAATATCAGCTCTCCTCTCAACGTCTCCATATTAATTTCATTCCTAGACCATATGCAAACGCAGATTCAAATTATTGTTTTTTTAACCAGTGTCATCTGGAAGATGAGGTCACTACCACCTCATTTTCCTTTTACCGATGCACCACATGGGTGAATACAGACTTCCTCGTCAGCATTATAGTATTTAAATGTCTCTGTCAAATATTTGCAGTCTCCTCTCCCTTTGCAGATAGAGAGACATTCTGTTTACAAATGGGATTGAGAGCAGACAAGAGCCAATGTGCTCCTCATTTCCAAATCACTTACTCCCTCTCTTTCTCTCTCTTTCATTGAGATCTAGAAAAACATGGTGCTTAGATGCATCAGTCGAGATGGAGCTTCTGAAGTCAGTTGCTTCAGACCTTATTAACCAGCAGATGAACAGACATAGGGCTGTCTTTGGGTTCGCTTGTCACAGAAAACAAGGTGAGGGATATCATACCCAACACTGGCACTTTAATACAGGTAGATTGTATGTGAACTTAGGTGTAAAGGTTAAGTAATCATTTTAATTAAAGTGGTTGTTTTTGACCAGCCCTATCATGTGAGGATGTCACTGCAGTATTGCTTCATGTGTCTACCTTCTTAAATTAAAAAAACCTCAGACTTTTGCCAAAAATTGCTCTTTTGGATTCAGTATAGATCATTTGTTAAGTTAAGTAACTTGCTGTCAAAGCACTTGTTTATGGTGTTCATTCACTTCAGTTATAGGTGAACATTATTGACAAATATTAGATTATTTGAAACAATCATCTTTTTTTAGATTTTGTAAATAGTATTGTTACTTCTCATCGTATTTTCATCAGGATTATGTTTGATAAAGTAGACAAAAATACAAGCAAGTGCAAGATGTGCAGCTCCAAGCTGTTATATAAAATCATAACGAGAACACTGTTGTTTGCATTTAGTTGCCCATTTTGTAGCTCGTTGTTACAGGTAGAGTGGATTCACAACAGGTGTTACACATTCTAGTTTCTGTAGCACATAGTACGCTTTGTGTAGATAGATCCAAGTGGTAAGATTATGTATATGCTGTGTGTATTTATTTTAGAACAACTTAACATTTTGATTGCACATTTTGCTCAGGTAAGCTTACTCATGGTTTAGAATTTTTTTTTTTTTTTTCAATTTTACTCATTTTGGCTTTGGCTCACTATTATGCAATAGTGCATATGTAAAATTAGGCTAACTTCATTTTAAAGGGTCATATGATGTTGCTAAAAAGAACATTATTTTGTGTATTTGGTGTAATGAAATGTGTTTATGCAATTTAAGGTTAAAAAAACACATTATTATATAAGACAAAAACATTAAAACCCATTATAAACGAGGCATTTGTTGCGTCCAGTGGAAACATAATTACGGATTATAATGACTTATACTGTCTTTTTACGCGTTGCATCGCATCGCATCGCGTCCACGTAAACATAAAACCGTGTCAGCATTTGTGATCGGAGAAATGACAAACAACAAGTGCTACTCTACACTGCTCAAAACACACGTTTGAATCATCAGTGGCAAATTCTTTAAATATGAAAACGTATTTGCAGTCTGTGAGTCAGAACAGCCGGCATTGTAGTCTACTCTACCAGGATCAGGAAACAGTCCTCCATAAAATGCGCTGCACACATCTGAATATTTGGGTTGAACTGTTCTGGAACAGTGTTGTAAATACAACTTAACCACTCTTTTCTAGTTTTGTCCTCTTTTGGAAGACCAAACAAAGTATTTTCGCTTTCGCAACGAAACACACATTGTCTTCACAACATGGCATCGGCGGCAGCAACAATAAAGTTACACCTTCTTTCTTTGCGTGAACATTTGGCCGGCGTTATGCAAATCTTCCCACGTCGTGATGTAGACATGTGGGGGCGTGTTTAAACGAGGCGTTTTAGGAGGATGTGGACGAGTCTTAACTTCTATAAAGAATATCTCTTTGGGTTTGAGACTTTAGTCTTTGCAACTTTAGGGATCTTATCTATTCACGAACAGCTTGTAACACTCCAAAGAGAAAGGAAAACTTGAAATC
>NW_015506215.1:223002-237010 GCF_001515645.1 Sinocyclocheilus grahami | reverse complement strand
CCTTTAAACCCTGGTCGCATTTGGTTACAGCAGTCAGCTCGGTAAAGCTCTCTCCAAGATCATTCTGTGTTCCCATTATACTTGATTTGTAAATACATGTCTATGATTTTGCAAAAAGGAATTTATCTTCTTGCCGGAGTTTAATGTTGTTTTGTTACTTGCTACCATAGGCCTATATTTTTTCATATTTATTGTTTATTTAATTTTTCTTTATAATGAAGTAGTCTGTATCTAGTAGATTGTGAAAGAATGATTATCAGTTTCACACACAGAGATATATAAATTTTACATTTATTTAAATGAGGGAAAAAAACTTCGCTGGCATCGGATCGGTATCTGTATCGGCCAATACTAAACCCTAGGTATCGGAATCGGTATCGGAGGCAAAAAGGCGGATCGGAGCATCCCTACATATGACCCCTTTAACAGACTAGTCTTGGTATGAGGGCAGTGTGAAATGTGCTTGGGTCAGTATTTAATACTTTCAGCAACATTAACACAGTGATAGCAGGCACCGCTCAGCAGTTCTCACTATCCTTTTCTGAGATCAGACAAGAAGCTCCTCTCCCGGTGGCAAAAGTGATGACTGCTCCACAATGTGTGCTCCATCTTTGGCTAATCATTTTTCTTTGCTGCATTTTTCTCAGATGTAGCAATAAGGCAGAAACTGCTTTATCCTCTATAATCGATGGAAGTTTTCAAACCAAGGGCTTTCAAGTGGAGGTCAGTTTCTTGAACACACCACTAACCTGATTCTGCACCGAGAGAGAGCGAGAGCATTTTGCAAGCAGGCAGTTTGGGGCTCAGATTAGCTGCCTTGCTAGCATTATTATTTATTATTACGGTTTTTAATAATGTTTATCAATGTATAAATTGTATTAATATTTTAATCATAGTTTCCATTTATTTCAATTTTAGTTTTCAGTTATTAATTTTGTACTTCCACTTATTTTAGTGTTGCCAAGGCAACATTTCTAATTTTTGTTTAGTTTTCTATTTTTTTTAATAGTTTTAGGTATTGATAAGACGACTCCTGGGTAGCATAGATATTGAAAACATTTATGTGTACACAAATACTTAAGCACCTGTGATTTGTGAAGTATTACTTGCCACGTGATTTCCATATGTTTTTGTTGTCCAATATGATTCCAACATAAGCATAAACTGATTAGAATAAAATCATCAGTATTTGATATGCACTGTTTGATGTCCCACGGTCTGCAGGAATTTTAAACCACCAACTGCTGAGCATTACACCAAGGTCAGGGAGCGTTTCACTGCCGTTATGTGGCATCTCTACTTGAAGGATACATCCTTGACTTGTTTATTTATGAAGACAAACAGTTCTCTGTTCTTCCAGGAGAGTCAAACAGGCACCGGTGTCTGTGTTTAGGTTGTTTAGAGTGAAGGAGGTTTGAGGCTCACTGGGGCTGCTGTTGAACGGCTGATGTTTTGTTTACTGAAACGTTACAGAATCTTCACCATTTCATTTGCATTGCTAAACACAACAGGCTGCGCGTCCCCCATCTCCCACTGGCTCTTTGCGTGTGTGTGTGTGTGTGTGTTTGCGCCTATGCAAGTGTCATACCACTGCATGAAAATCATGATGTGGATTCTGCTTATCTGTGGTAATTTAACCTCTCTCGTCCTTACCTGACTTTGTGGAGCAAGCTGTGTTATTACTCACAGCTTGCTGTGTGCCCATTGACTTTTAAATAGGATTGTCCAAAAACAATGTGAAAGACTACCTTGCCTTGATGAGATGGATTACATATAGCACTCTGGGTGGCCTGTAGAGTTGACCTACACTACATAAGTGCAAGATTCAGATCACATTCACTAAGACATTAGTTTGTAGGAGATCATTTTTAAATTAAAATGTAGTTAGAGCTTATTCATACACTACAGTTAAAATATTGGAGGTGCTTTAAATTGATCAATAGTGACAAGAAAGTTATAATGTTACAAAAGATGTTGGTTTCAAGCAAATGCTGTTCTTTTGGACTTATATTCATCGAAGAATCATGAAATGTATCATGGTATCATGGTTTCCACAAAAATATTAATTTGCACAACTGTTATCAACATTGATCATAAAGAAACTTTTCTTGAGCTCCAAATTGGCATATTACAATTAGGGGTGCTCCGATTGATCGGCTACTGATTACTATCGGCCAATAATCACGTTGGGATGATTGATCGGCGGTCTCTAAAAGGCCGATCTCAAAAAAACGATCTCAAGATGATGACACTGCCGTGAGAGGTTTGGCATGACATGCAGCGGCACTGTCTCAGTCTCTGTCCGGCGTGGGTAAAATAATTATAATCCTCACCTTCATATTTCTTCATTAAATAACTTATAAAGTAATTTGAAAACCTTGTGTGAGACGTAATTTCAAGCGTGAGTGAATCACTGCGCGTGCTCTCTCTTTCTCTCTCAAAATACACAAATGGCTTCAAATCACTACATCGCGTCTGTCTATAAGCTGTCTGCATGCTGCACAGTTGACACAGGAATTGTCACTTGTACAATCGAGGCAGTGTCACATCGTCACTAAAGTTTATAAATTGCATTACTTTTTAATTCTTGCCAGTGTTTAACCATTCAGCGCTCGCGCGCTCTTCTGGAGACTGTGTGCTCATGCATACTCGCAGCGCACACACATAATGTCAGGTTCACACATACTCCGTTTGCAGTGCGTATGTGGTGCGTATTTTTTCCGCGCTCATGTTAACGGATTAAAGCGTTCAACACTGCACATGGTTGCGGTCCGGCAGTGCGTTCAGGAGCAGTGCGTCTGCAGCAGTGCAGAGATCGTTTACGCACCGAGTCTATTGCTGCTCTACAAGTGCTGAATTAAAGTAACAGCGCATTGTTTGCTGTAAATATGAACATGGATTGACACGAAAATGTAGTAATTACACCATAACTGAATATTATTCAAGTCTAATGTGTTTCATAGTCAACACATATGGCTTTTTGGCTAGGTTTAAAGGGAAAGAGCACTTTTAGATAAACAAGGCAATAATAGATGACACTTTTGGAGGTAGCCACGGATCAGTAGCAGACTCCTGTGTGAAAGCACAGTCCGTGCTACTTCTCCTTTCACAAGAGACACCTAAGAGGGGAATTCACCCCATTTTCAAAAATGAAATTCAGGCCCTGAATAAATGTCTAAAAATCCTGATTGGAGTATCACTATAAATAGTTATAAATGATAAAAAGAAGGCTTTAAAAAGATCGGTATCGGCAGATACTGCTTTCTGTGATCGGCAATCGGTGATCGGCCTCAAAAACCCTGATCGGAGCACCCCTGATTACAATGATTTCTGTAGGATCATGTGGCTGCTGAAAATTCAGTTTTGTCATTAAGGAACAAATTACATTTTAAAATACATTAAAATAAAAACAGTAATTTAAAATGGCAATAATACTTAAAATTATTATTATTAAAAGACTTCTTTTAAAACATTTTCAGAAACATATTCACCCCAAACTTTAGAACATTAGTGTAAATATGTTGCCCTTTTCCAGTTCAGTGTGACCACAGCTGTTAAAAACACCATAAAATGAATATGTGTGTGTGTGTATATATATATATATATATGGCCTCCATTTGAAGGGTCTGTTGATTAGTGCTGTGCTCAAAATATCGATACGACGATGTATCGTCACAGAGATTTGACAGCTGGCCCTGTATCGATACTGTGGCACGTGTGCAGCAGTGGACCGCGCTTAATTTGTTTAAAATTTACAACGTTTAAAATTGAGTAGAAAAGTGCGAGGTTTCTAAAAAAGAATGAATAGAGCATATATAGGCTACAACAAGGTTTAATCTGGCCGCAGAGGAACACAACTGGGTTGCCTGATATAAAGAGACGTAATCCCCAAAACAGAGCTTCACACTTGCGCAATATGGAAATATATGCTAAATGTGCTACTTATCTTTGTCAACCTGGCAACCATGTGCACACGCGCTCTCTCTCCACTGCGGATAAACGCGCTTGCTTTCTGAAAACACTGGTTAGCTTGCAGTTTAGCGATCTCCATTTCAATATTCTATTCTCAGAAAAGTGTAATTCATCAACTGTTCATTTACGAGAGAGAGAGCGAGAGAGAGGCTGTGTATGTATGAATTACCACCGTTTTGCCATGTTTCTCTATTAACAGTAAAGCTGTGGCTTTAATTCCTTTAGAAACAATGATTCTACCAGCTCCTTGTTGAGAAAGATAATGTAGCTTTTGAGCGATTAAGCCATTTAGTTGATAAAACTGTGGGGCAGCGCTAAAAAGTTTGTTCCTGAATGTCTGAGTTCGGCCGCAACGTGATCTGTGTGTGTGACTGCACTTAACATCAAACTGCTTCTGTTTCACACAAATGCTGGCACAGACGTGCATGTTCGGCTAGAGTCGCTTTGAACTCGTGCATTTTCGAAAGTGGAGCTCCGCGGAAAAGTTACAAAAAATGTCATGCACACCGCCACGCGAAACGACGTTGCGCGCACTCAAAGCGAACTTCCGCCAACACCGCGATGACGTCATATTTGCAGCGCACACCTAAGCGAACTTGCGGACACGTCAAGTATAAATCAGCCTTGAGCATGTGTGCATTAAATACAGTGAAGACAGCGCGCTAGTTTAGAACTCTTCTAATTTTTATTTTTTAATTGTAGAGAGCATGTTAATTTGTATCGATGTATCGTATCGTGACTTTGCTGGTGATACACAGCCCTACTGTTGATCTGTTAATGTCATTGCTAATAAAATATGCATGTAGATATTTCACATAGGCAGTTTTTCATGGATATTCACAGAGACTAGTACTAATTTGTGTCCATTATGAATGTCAATAAGAGGTGAGGGTTTGCATGATTGTTGTTTGTGCATGATCTGCAGGTCCAGAGCCGTGGAGACCTCTCCTCAAGCCTGCAAGCAGATGTTGTCACGGTGCATTCGCACAGTCTGATTGGCTGTCAGGCACCTGTCGGAGCACATCAGAGCAGTGAGAACACAGCTAAACACAAAGAAACTGGCACCTGCCTGTCACTGAGGTGCTGGTGCAGCTGTAATTAGCTTAGCTAGCTATACCTCACTCTGCAGCCTGTCTATAGCTTTCATTTATAGCACACAGGTTGGTACCGTATGTATAATACATGTTGAATTTTTCAATGTGTGTTGTAAATATTTTATGAATCTTGTCAGAGTGATAATTGGACCTTCGTTGAGGGGTTCCTTTTCATTATGAAGGATTGTGAACTTGAGTTTTAGAGATGTGACGGCTTTTCACAGTTCTCTTCTCAGTGCCCAGATGTCTGACTGTCAGCTAGTTTGTCATTATTGGATGAATAATAAGCTCAGGGACTCATTTTCAGCCCTGAAGTTTCATGCCTTAGACCGGCCCACTTTAGTTCATGACTGACTGTATTAAAATAATGTAATTAAAACCTCAGTATATAAGTCTGCAATAGTGCACTGTTCTCTACAGCCTTGTAATTCATTGTATTTTTCTAGAGCTTTCGTTTTGATTTAAAAATTTTAACTTCATAGATGGAAAATATGGGACAATTGTAATTTTTTAAAGGAAAAAAAGGGACAGAATAAGGGACACTCAAAATATTTGTACTGTACCACAATGTATGTCTGCCTGCATTTAAAAAGTTCCCAGAAATAATCACATTTGTTTTGCTTAACTTATTTTTGTACAATTATTAAAAAAATAATTCTAATGTCACACAAAAAATGTCTTGGACCTGAGTAAATTATACGATTGTGTCTGCACAAGTAGTACTTTAGGAGGTGAAAATACTGTGAAATTACATACATACAAATGGCATGAAATTTGAAAGCATAACAACTGAACGTCAACGAAACGTCAGTCAATAAAGAATTTTTTAAAGGGGTCATATGATGCGATTTCAAGTTTTCCTTTCTCTTTGGAGTGTTACAAGCTGATTGTGCATAGATAAGATCCCTGAAGTTGCAAAGACTAAAGTCTCAAAACCAAAGAGATATTCTTTATCAAAGTTAAGACTCTGCCACGCCCCCCTAAAACGGCTCGTTCTAACACGCCCCCACATATCTACCTCACTATGTGGAAATATTTGCATAATGCCATTAGTGTAGCAGTTAGTGTTGAAGCAGCATGTCAGGGAGACGCTGTGTGTTTCTAGGCGAAAGCAAAAGCACTTTATTTGGCCTTCCGAAAGTAGATGCATTTAGGAATCTTTAAGATCACTTACAACAGAACAGCAATGCATTTTATGAGGTAATTCTGACTTTGCTATGACAATCCGGCGCTTCTGAATCAGCTACTGTTTTGTTACTAGTTTAAGTATTTGCTATGGACTGTTCAAATGCGTAAGTTTTGCGCATCGTGTGTGTGTGTGTGCGCGCGTGTGTGTGTGTGTGTGAGAGAGAGAGAGAGAGAGAGAGAGAGGGAGAGGGAGGGGGAGAGGGGGGAACTCACATCACAGTGGAGTCAGCTGTCTTAACCGTGGCTTGTGTACTGCACACATACCAGCTTCATCACTGTGTCTGTCACGCGACTCTGTTCCTCTTTCGGGCTCTGTCTTTACAATTATTTTGAAAGATGAAGCTCGCGATTATGGTAAGGGGCGTTACATTCCCGACGAGTGCTTGCGGTGTTCGGCCAATCACAATGCACTGGGTCAGCTGGCCAATCAGAGAAGACTGCGCTTGTCGGAAGGGGGGACTTTGTAGAAAACGAAGCGTTTGAGAGAGTCGGGGCATAGAGGTCCTCCAATAATGTACAGTATTTGAAAAATAATGTGTTTTTTGAACATTAAAGCATGTCAACATATTCTGTTACACCAAATACACAAAATAATGATCTTTAAAAAAGCATCATATGACCCCTTTAAACAATGGCACTTATAGTTTTAAACTAAAATTTTATTGCAACCATATAACATATGAATAAATGAAACTGCATATTTTTCAGTTAAAGAACACTTAGAGAATGTGGGCTAATTCTGCTGCTTGGATTTGTACTCGAGTTAGGGGTGGGCGATATGAGCTAAAATGCATATCACAATATTTTACACTGTCCAGGCGATATCGATATTATTTTGCGATATGAGGAAAAAAAATTACAGGCCAAATATTTTAACCTTATATAACTAGACAAAGTGAGGGATTGGACATAGAAGTCTTTTTTTATTGTGCCATTGTTTTTCCTCAAAAAGTGCAAATGTGCAACATGAGGTAGGCCTGTATGAATTAAATTAAATTAAATATTGTGTGTTTGAGTAGCCCAGTGGTTCCCAAACTTTTTCTGCCGGGCCCCCCTTTTGTAGTGAAAAATATTTTCAAGTCCAACCCCCCCTTTTTTGAAAAAATCTCATATGCTCACCAAGGCTACATTTATTTATTAAAAATACAATAAACACTGTAATATTGTCAATTTAAATGATCTATTTGAATGTTTCAACATATAGGCTACTGTATTCCTGTGATCAAAACTGAATTTTCAGCATCATTACTCCAGTCTTCAGTGTCACATGATCCTTCAGAAACCATTCTAATATGCTGATTTGCTGCTTAGTAACCATTTCTGATTATTATCAATGTTGTAAACATTTGTGCTGCTTAATATCTTTGAGGAAACTATTTTTTCACATTGATTTGGCAAAATCAAAACGCGGACGGTGAAGGGAACTGCCGTTAGTGCGAGTCCTGCTTGCTGTGAAGTGGGAACAGCCAGCAGAGGATTCCGCTTGGGCTTAAAGCCTTCCTCAGATGACTACGTTCACAAATAAAACAATTATTTATTGCAAAAATAATGATTTTATCAATTGAGAATTTGTTATTCATATGGTCTGCTGGTCATACGGCGTATGCCTGTGAATACGGGACGAACTGTCTATAGCTTTCATATGGGACGCCTCTTTGATGCTTTAAATACGGGACGATTCTGTATTATACGGAACGTTTAGTAACCCTAGTCATCATTAACCTGCAGGCTGCACTCTGCGAGTGGGGCTGCGAGAAAATGATAAATAAAAAGAGTGGGGCTGCTGTGAGTGCAGGCAGCCTATAGGAATAGCATATCTGAACCCCAGTGGCATGACAACACAAAAAACAGACCGGCCCACCGGGAATCCTCCCAGTGCTCCCGATTAGCCAATCTGGGCCTGAATAAGCTGTAACTGTTGAAACCGAGCGAATCAAAATCTAATGTAGCATGGTCTTAAGTTAAAAATGTGTAACTTTATCGCAATACAAGCACAGTTGAACAGCATCTTTTCAATTCAATAAAATCATTCTAAATATGTTTTTGTGATGGAACTATTATTTTCTGAAGACTTTAGGAATTAAACAAGCTGTAAAAATGTATGTCCTAAATGGTAAAATAATACTTGACTTGTGGCAAATTGTTGGAAGTAGTTCAGATCAACTAGGAGTCACTGTAAAACACCATTATTCTTTTGATCTTCCTTTTGAAAATAGTCTTATAGATCAATATAATTTGTCCATGTGTGTTTGTGAACACTTGTGCACAGGCACATTCATTCTTGTCAGTGGACACCAGGTGTTTGACAGGCATGCTGTGGTTATCAGTTTGAATGACAAAAATCAGGTTAGTTGTAATCTGGATTCTTTCCCTGGGATTTGAGCTATTTACCCTCCCCTTATTTTTAATTCTTTATAAATCTTGAGATTAGTTTCTCTATTATAAGTCTAATCTGATACTGATATTTAGAGAGCAGAGTGACCCGTTGACCAATATAATTCCTTAAGGGGCATTCACTGACAGTGATTTGCTCTAACAAAGTGACTGGGCATCATTCTTTTTCAGTCAGAGTTGACTTATTCCATTGAGCTCAACTTTACGCAGTTGAGATAAATACCAGTGGTAGCGCAGATAAGTAATTCACCACTTGATACAGCTGGACACTATGACAGACTAGTAACGCCTACTAGAAATCAACAGCACAGCATTGTTAACAACCTTTAGCAGGGCTTAAAGATCTCTGGCGTGCGGTGTTTGGCTGCGGGGGGAAAAAAATAGTCGTCCTACATTTAAAAACACTTGTTGATATCACGTTCGAGTTCACGAGTTTGCCTACCAATGTATGAGAGGAACACAGCTTTCACTCTCAACCAAATTAACATTTCTAGCCAATCCGAAGTTTTTGCACTTACAAACACGAGACGCGCATAATAGTATCCAATTGCAGAGTCGCAGCTGATGAATGGAAAAGAAGCCTGGGTTTTGAGCGCGACACATTTAAAAAGCTGCGAGGCGCAATGGTCAAAGATTTCCATCTAGCATCATATTTATATAGAAAAGCAATTTAAAAAGCAGCGGAGCGTTGTAAACAGCTCAGAGTAGTCATGCCATCTCCATAAGAATGATATGATTGCCAGAATGCATTTACCTGTATTTTTGAAAAGGTCCTGTTCACACATGGTCTCTTAATGGTAATTTACCAGTAAAGACTGTGTGTGTGAAAGGGGCTAAACTCTTCCTCTGCATATGTGGAGAGTTTGGGTTGCTTAACGTTCATCTGGGAAAACTCACTTGATTTGTAACGTAAAACATTTAAACCTATGCCAACACAGGAGAATACATCAACATATTTCTAAATATGCTATGTATTATACATCGCGATTTCAAAATAAATGTTTCTGACTTTGCATGTGGCCAAATATTAAAATTAAATGGATTTAAATGTAGTTGAAATACATGAAACATCACCAGGCCGTTGGCGCCCACTGCAGGTATTTGTTATAATATATTACATTATGTATTTAACAGTGTTGTTCAATAAAGCCATTTACTTGGTTTTGATACTTTATTTGAGGCCAATTATTATTGCCTATATATATAAATATAGTCATATTAAAGCCTGTTTTTCACTTAGTTCTATTTGTATTACTAAAAAACATCAGATTACTCACTTGTCAAAATAATCAGTAGATTATTTGATTAGCAAAATAATCATCAGTTAAGCCCTAGATTAGTTAAAACATTTCAAAATACAACTGCATTGTTTTACTTTTTGTGATTAAAAGACAAATATTTTGTCATTTGAAAATTTCTTAAAGTATTAAAACATTGTCATTGTCTTCTAGTGAACCAAGTATCTGCATTTTGTCTCACCTTGTGAGCTAAGTGTATTGTCACACCCCTAGTGTCTATGAGCGTGATAGCTCATAATTTTCCAAGTGTATGATATAGCTTTCATTCTTCACGTAAATCATATTTTCATGAAAAAAAAATCAGTTTGAATAAGGAAAGCGATAACTTTGCCATAGTTTCCTTTCAAATGTTAAAGTTGCCACAGTCATTGAATTATTTGCATGTGCCACAACTTTTTTGTACCATTTTGTTTTATTAGTTTATTTATTAGAATTTGAAAGATAATAACAATATTGATTGATAAGTGAGATCTGATTTTAGTCCTTGAAAACCTTTAACCTTTGCTTTAGTGATTTAACCAATATCTGTGTAAATGTGGATTTATGTAAATACAATTTAATGATGGCAAAAGGGATTTTACTAATTTTTTCCCAAGTAATTAACACAAAAAACTACTAATCATTTTCTCTTTTTCAATAATATTATAGTATAGTATTTATTTATTTAACAAAAAACTAACAAAAAAAATGAGTCAGCAGTGTTGTGATTACAATGCTGCTGAGGGACACTGTAAATTTGACTCTTTTTTTTTTTTTTCGTCTCTGACTGCCATAATCCGTCTTTTTTTCTTTTTCTTTTTTGAAATATAAATAGCAAAGTCTTGGAAATGCACTAGTGAATTTTTTCTTCAGGAAATAGGAACACAAAAATAATATTTGCTATAGTCTCCAATGTCCCTTTATAGAATTTTACCCTGCTATATTTTACTTCCACATTCCACTTATGATTTCAGGGGCAGACAGGACTAGATGGGTGTTTTGGGAGTCGAAGGGTGTTTCTGTAATGCACCATCTCTTTTCTTCATTCATTGTGTCACAGTGACACTGCGTTGATATGCATTGATTTGCAGTATATTCATTGTGAAAGTGCAGTCGACTGAGGTCTGGTCTTTCCACACTCAATCTCTGACAGATGTGTTTATTCAGAAGAACAATATAAAAGCTCATCTCCCTAAATTAATCCACCACAGTCTTCAGTTTAAGCCTCTGACTGAAGCAGTTGCTGCTAGGATTGGGTACCGAATGGCACCGGTACCTATGTAACCGGTATGTACTAGTACCGAATCAGAACGCAGATTTCGGTACCTCATTTCGATGCCATTTTAATGCCTGAGCGATCGATTGAAATATTTGTCCTGGTTCTCTGAAAGGACGTAAGAAGCATGGGCGTCGCTAGGCCATTTTTAGCGGGGCTATAGCGATTAGCTCCATAAACTGTACACAAATTCGTGATCGCCTAAGAGTCAGTCCCCTTTAAATTTCATATGAAAATGCCGGCAGACTTCATCTCCTCCCCGTCTTTCAGCGCGCTCTTCAATCCGCAGACCGAGGCGGCGGCGCAGCGCGAGCGGACTCAAACAAAAACAGAGGACACAAAGTGTGTTTATCGATAGATTGTTATAATATCTGTATCTGTGCAGTTCTTCGTCATAAATACAGTTTACAAAAGGTCATGAGGGAGCAATCGGTTTCCCATCTACTGTAAAGTTTTCGCTGCGTTCACCTCTCATCACACCACAGCTTCCTCCAGCGAAAATCTACCCCTTAACACATATGAACGCATACTTTATAAAACGATCATGTTGCTATTTTCATTTGAAAATGTTATATTTAATATAAAACATATTACAGAGCATGTGGCATACCATACAGTCATTCACAGAACTGATTAAAGACAGTGACCGATAGCACAGAACTAAATATCAGAGTGATTGACAGAGATACAGAAGAAACATTGTGTGGTTTTGTATTAAATATTGTTTTGTATTAAATAATGACCCAGATCGTGAAATACATTTATTAGCCTTAGAGTAAGGGAAGCACAACTCGGGAAATGAGAGCATCCGAGGAGCATGTGAATGCTATGTATTTTTATTTTAAATATTTTTAATGCTCCTTAATGCTATCCATCGTTTTTTTGTGGCTCTTTTTTTAAAAAAGTATCGGTTCAGGCACCGTTTAGGCACCGGTACCGTTTTAAAAGTATCGATTTGGCACCGGTATCGTAAAAAACCCAATTGATACCCAACCCTAGTTGCTGCTTCTTGAGAGTTCTAGCTGAAAGAATATTCCTTTTCATAACCTTTGTGCCAAAACTGTGGCATAGCACCTAAGAAAACAAAAGGATGTTTTTTTGATCTGTAGCAGGAAGCTGGGTACTGGGCCAGGGGTCCCTTGGCGTTTCATTAAAAGTCGAGGTTGTGGTTGGGACGGTCCTGATTCGCCGTGGTGTGACCCATCTGTTGTATATGTGGGCTAATCTTAGCTTTAGACAACCACCAGGGATTAAAGAGAAATAAGTAAGCCTCTGCTTCGCCACTGCTCTAGGACTGCAGGCACAGTACCACACTGTGTCCTGCCTTTCCAGACTAGGCCTACATATTTAACTTCTTACATGTTCGCTTAACTTAACTTGCACTTCTGTGACTTAACTCTTAGTCAATGCCACAGTTTGCACACAGTGCATTTTTAGGAACGCCACAAAAAGAACTCCCTGTAGATTTGACCAGTCTGTAAATAAGAGATCTTGAGGATTTTGTTTCAACAGTAATGCGTTGTGATTTCCTGCGTGTGTAATGACCATGATCACCCAAGTGACCCTTGACCTTTATCCGTCCAGGGACTAAATCCATGGATCTACATTGGTGTTAACTTGCATAAAGCAGGATTAGTCCACTGCACATGTGCTGTATTGTTCACTTTAACAACTACTTCACTTTAGTATTCTGCTCAAGGCAAGGTGAAGAAGTGCTGCTTCTGGGTATTAGGAGTAATCCAATGGTTCAAGGCTAATGTTTTAGGTGAGTTGGGTTGTACGTGTGTGGCTGCACACCGAAATACCTTGTCTTTGCTTCGTTACACTTTTCTATCTGACAGGGATCGGAGAGCAATGTCCTGCTGCTTTATTGCTGTGGGGCAGAGTTGCAGAGTTCCTCTTCAGGCCTCACAGAGTTCATTATTTATGAAGTTAATAAAGGTTGCTGGAAGTGAGCCTTCCTTCCTTCCACACAGCTTGGGTGACCTCAGATGGAGAAGATGGCTCGATCTTGGAAAAAGTTATTTTGTTAGCACAGTCAGTGATATATTCTCTCTCCTCTCCATAGTCTGGAAGCTCTTTTGTCGTGCTCTTATTATCATTTGTCTCATTTTCATTCGCTCTTTGTCTCCTTCTCCTTTACTTTTTCTTTTTGCTGCATTTGTCTGATTAGCCAGGGGACCGCTCTGTGCCTAAACAAAACGGCCTTTATGTGAGAGGAAAGGCATTTCTTCAATGGCCCATATTGACACAGCACCAGTTTCTGTGCTACTTGTTAATGGACTGCATTGACCCCCTGAAGAGTGTGATTTATCTGACCAACTCCTGTGGGGAGCGGAGCTTGAGCTTCATGCACAATTTTAGATCAGTAGATTTGAGTCTTTGATTCAGATGTCAAACCCATGACATTCAAAGAGTTACAAAACTCTTAATCAGATTAAATGTGCTAGACTACTCTTTAGGGATTATTTTGTACAGCGTTGTTATGGTCATAGGGAAATAGCCTGGAAAAGTCATGGAAATTAACAAAATCCTTAATTATTAATCTCCCCCCACTATATCCAGTAATCTTAAATGTAGAAGTCATGAAAAAATCATGGAAATTTAGTGGAACCCTTAGTGGAATTCAATGTTGCTTTAATACATAGCCCAAAGAAGTGATGCAGGGCCTTGAAACTGTTTGATAACCCACACCCGCAGTACTTAACAGAACTCCCGACTAGGCTTTGGCTGATAGACGATGCCATCATCCATCGCTGATGGCTGTTAGACATCCCGATATTGACCTGGCATCGTGACCCCCCCCC
>NW_015506215.1:197399-222736 GCF_001515645.1 Sinocyclocheilus grahami | reverse complement strand
TGGCCCGGGCCCCGGGCCCCCCCCCCCCCCTGCAATCCCGATAGCCTACCGTGTTCAGAAAGAAAATTACGTGTACTACGGAAACCCTAAAGGGAATAAATACGAGATGGGAGGAAAATATATATTTCAGTACTTTCTCTCGCAGTTATATCATTGGGCAATTACACTGTATATAAATTGCGGGCATCAGGGAGTCACCTATGCCTGGCATTGAAACTGCTTTTGAATGCACGATCGCTTTTTAGTTTCACTTTCACTTTCGAGATTCACGATTGCACGTACTTTGTTTATACTATGGAGCGGCAGTACTTACCACTAATTTTTCAAGATTAGATGTCCCCCCCGATGATGTCATCGTCCATCGCACACAATTATGTGAAAGCATAAAACTTAAAGGGGTCATATGATGCGATTTCAATTTTTCCTTTCTCTTTGAAGTTTTACAAGCTGTTGGTGCATAAAGAAGATCTGTAAAGTTGCAGAGACTAAAGTCTCAAATCCAAAGAGATATTCTTTATAAAAGTTAAGAGTCAACCACGCCTACCTAAAACGGCTCGTTCTAACACGCCCCCACATGTCTACGTCACGATGTGGGAAGATTTGCATAAAGTCGCCCAAATATTCATGCAAAGAAAGAAGGCGTAACTTTTATTCTCGCTGTGGTATTGTTGCTGCCGCCATGTCGTGAAGGCGCTGTGTTTCGTTGTGAAAACAAAACTACTTTGTTTGGCCTTCCAAAAGAGGACGATATCCGCTTCGTCATGCCTGGAGCTGATCCGTGCTGGTCGCTGAGGAAATACTTCAACTTCGCGCTGTGGATTGCCGGATCGGCTTTATTCGGCGAGTCCAGCCCAGGGTCGTCACATGTGGTTGCTGCAGGCCTGCCAGCTGCTCCTTGGTCGAATCCGCCGGCCGCGCCGTTCTCAAGCCCGCCCGCCACCGCTCACTCTAGCCGCTGGCCTCCGCTCACTCTAGGCCGCCGTGTGTTTCGTTGTGAAAGCGAAACTACTTTGTTTGGTCTTCCAAAAGAGGACACGACTAGAAATCAGTGGTTAAGTTTTATTTACAACACTGTTCCAGAACAGTTCAACCCAAATAGTCAGATGTGTGCAGCGCATTTTATGGAGAACTGTTTCCTGATCCTGGATGAGTAGACTGTAATGCCGGCTGTTCTGACTCACATACTGTAAGTACGTTTTCATTTAAAGGATTTGCCACTGATGATTCAAACATGAGTTTTGAGCAGTGTAGAGTAGCACTTGTTTGTCATTTCTCCGATCACAAATGCAGACATGGTTTTATGTTTACGCGGCGCGATGCAACGCAATGCATAAAAAGACAGTATAAGTCATTATGATCCGTAATTATGTCCCCACTGGATGCAACAAATGCCAAATGAAAGTTTTTTTTCCCATGAAAATCTTGGGTATTTAAATCTTTCTGGTTATCAGATGAAGGCATAAAACATTAATTAAATGTATCTTTTAATCAAATGAATGTTAAACAAACTCTTTATTTTTTGGCGAAGGGGTTATCTATTACAGGTTGCTATGAGGAGCTTTTAAGTTTCTGTGTGTATCTGATATGACGATAGTTTTACTCAAATGAAATGGTAAAGTGCTCATAAAGTACTCTCAGAACAGTTCTGGGGATGTTGTTCATATACATTGCGAGCGTCACATGTGCTTCAGTATGTGTGTAGTAAATTAAACCTTGCATCTGTGCAATTTGTTTCTTCATTAGAACAGATTTGGAGAAATTTTGCATTACATCACTTGCTTATCAGTAGATCCATTGCAGTGAATGGGTGTTATCATAATGAGAGACAAACAGCCAATAAAAACATTGCAGCAATCCATATGACTCTAGTCCCATCAATTGATAGCTTGTGAAGTGAAAAGCTGAACTATTGCTTCCGGCTAAAATAAAAATCATCCATCAATAGTATTGCTTTTTCTGTGTTTAGTGTTTTAGTTAGTGTTTTCATTCTTACACAGACTGCATGCATTTACTTCCGACATCCTTTATACGCAATTCCATGGTGCTAATCCCTATTAAGTTTTTATACAGTATGCACTTAATGGGATTCTATACAGAAGCAGTTTTCCAAAGAGAGCTCATAGAGTCGCTGCAAAAAAAAAAAAAAAACACACACTGAAAGAGAAGTAGTTGATGAGCTAAGCAGTGTGCCCAGCCCTTTTTGAACGAATACACTGTCTTATCAAAGTCTTCTCACTGTCGTCGACTTGTTCCTGTTCATAAAACAAAGGTCAACCTTTCAAACAACCCTGCTGTCAAGCTAAAGGCCACAGACTGCTGCACGAGCTCACGGGCTTGGCACGTTCTGTTTCTAAACTTTCAAAGCTTGGTTTTGCAAGGCTCTGTGTACACACACACACACACACACACACACACACACACACACACACACACATATTCTTTGCATTTCCCACTTGTTAGAAACACATCAACTGTCCAGATCTTTTTGTCGTATTGGGCTATCACACCATTCTGGGTCGGGAAGTATTTTGTAGGTGCTCAGATGATCTTTAGAAGAGGTTCTTTGTTCCAGAAGACTGTCTAAAGAGGTTAGAGCCAGTTATTGAGTTTTCACTGATTTTCTGCGTTCCACTTGTCTTTTCCTATTTACCATCTAGAATGCTGATTGAATCTCATAGAAAACTTTTGAAATATTATAAATGTTTTACTGCCATTTTTCAATTTAAAACATTCTTGCTTAATCAAAACAGTAATTTGTTTTCTCCAAACCTTTGAACGATAATGTTTCTCATCTTGGTTTTGGTCTCTTCTGGTTCCTTCCACTCATGCTTGTCAGTCTTCTTGATGCTAGAAAACTT
The DNA here is from genome assembly GCF_001515645.1 of Sinocyclocheilus grahami. NCBI lineage: Eukaryota > Metazoa > Chordata > Actinopteri > Cypriniformes > Cyprinidae > Sinocyclocheilus > Sinocyclocheilus grahami. Next base: position 219,878 of record NW_015506215.1, on the reverse strand, counting down.
TACCTTTATAACTGTGATCAACAATTTCTCGCTTTGAAGTCTGCCTAACGCTACACACTTTTATACCCAAATGCAATCGGTCAGCAACTCACAGCCTGACCCTGTTGAAACCTTATGATGATTTTAAGCCTTTCTCTCCCCCGCCGAGATTGTGTAACTGAAAATAGTTTTTTTTCACCTGAAGTGCATTTCGCACCCCTGTGTCACTGTGGCAGTCCAAACACATGCAAAACATCTTCCTTTTCTGTTTGTGTTTATACGGTCCTCAAAGGCAACTAGGGCTGTGCAATTAACCTTGCACAATCTTAATTGCACAGCCTTAAAGGCACATTTATTTAGCATTCTCTCTGAGGGAGTCTGGTCAAGAAACTGGTCCTGTTCCTGGGTGAATCAGTATGAAGACATACGGCGTAAGGCATGACTCATTGTGTGACTCCACTGAGAGGTCTGAAAGTGGGCGACCATTACATTACATGTATTTTATGGTCACATGGATTTGTTTGTTTGTTGCTGTGCATCTTGCCAATTTTAGTGCTCTAATCTGTTAGTGCTCATCTCCCTGAAGGACATGAGCTAGATGTGTAGTAATAAAACAGGACAAAAGCAGATGTAGTTTTTTAAGATAGAATTTACTTAGACCAGTCACTCTAGTTTATTTGCTCAATTTAATGTGAAAATGAGTTAAACATTTTACCTCACCTCACCTCACTTCATTTTGTATTCACTGAGCCAAAAAATCTCTCAACCTTGCAGTATAATGTTGGCTTATTTATCTTGCGGTTGTTGTTTCTTACTTTGTTCTTTAGGGCCTTTATTTTGTTCACAGGTATTGTGCACTGCACCAACTCTGCATTCACAATGCGTAAAATGTAGCTCATAATAAAAAGCTACAACATGTAGGTGAGAATTATTAAAATATATGCACTTGCACAAATGAACAGATCAAATCCATAGTTTGAAGTGAAAAACTGATTAGCATCAAATGATTGTTGAGTTACAAAGCTACTTCATTCTGTCTCTTACAGGAATAGCTGCTTGTTGAGTTTAGTGTGACCTTGCACTGGCATCGTATTTACTTGTTATTTGCTTGCCAAGTGCCAAATGGAAGTAAAATTTGAAGAGTTTCTTGCCAGTTGGCCCTCGCTGATGGAAGTCATGAGTGATTAAAAATATACAAACTCTCTACTAAAAATCTGTGGCAACTTTCATGTCTTCTAACTCCCTCAGTGGAAAATATACCATGTATATGAGGAATGAGGAATATTAAACCAAACACGTTATATTAAACCAAAACTTAAATTGTCCCATAGAGACAAAAATCAATATAAACAACACCTTTTTAAAAAACAGTTGCGAAATACAGTAGACAATACAGTTTTCACCTGCCGTTAATTTGGAAACTTCTGGTGAGAGATTTACAAAAATGTTCATCAGATTATACATCCATACATCAGCATGCTTCTTTTGCAAATTTATTGATTATATATAAATATAGGCGTCACATTTGATGTATCACACAGGTCTTGATGTGTGAGTCACTCTCGTCTGCTTGTCTCCACTGTGCACGCTCACCTTAAGGCTCTGGCTGACACGCTATTGCATGTGGCTCTTTGAAATCAAAATGACTGTGGTGTAATATGAATGTAATGTGATCTCTTTCTCCTTAGGCAGACCCTGCACCCCCTCCTCTTCCTGATGTTTTCCCATCCCTCTTGCCGCACATTCTCATTAGCATCTGTGACAATTACGGCATCCATTCCTGTCAGCAAAAGAGAACGAGGGAGAAAAAAACCTGAATAATGCATTCAGCAGGTTGTGAGGTTTCATTTATGGATCGTTTTTCCTCCAGCCTCGTTCCTGCCCTCTTTAAAACTCTTAATCTCCCTCTCAAAAGGAGCAGTGTGGTGCCCATTGTAATGGTGGTGTTATTGCGGTGCCCCCCCCAAAAGAGCAGATCCCTGAATCAGTCACGTTTCATCATTTATCAAAAAAGCAGTTTGATGTGTAAGATCTTGTATCATAGCAGCAGACTCGCAGCCATCAGGACCGCCATTGGAAATGAGCTTAGCCTAGTTAGACCAGACATCCTTGTCCTGTCAGCACTTTCTTTATTCATTAATTAACAGATCCGGAATTAATTAACTAAGCCCTGAAGCTTCTGTTCTTATTTAGCCCTACATGTCACGTTTACTGTTGTCTGCGGAGCTTGTCTGGGTTAGGTCAGAGACAGTAAAAGGAGGAAGAGATGGACAACTTGTGAACAGTAACAGAAGAAATTACATTGCTCAATATAACAATTGTCTCTAAGCAAGTCTGGCCTTTCAGTTACAAGTGCCAATCTTGTCAGCATTAGCTGGACCAGCCTAAGGGATAACGTCTAATAAAGATAACATCTATTTGAAAATTTGCTTCAATGTTTTCGAAGATGTGAGCTCCAACGCTCATGCAGCCGCTGAGAACAACCTCACCTCGACCAGATCTTCTGGAATCTGCTGCTGGCTCTGTCTCTGGAGTGGTTAAACATGAGATATAATTTGTTTTGGGTAAATCTAACAGGCAGTCTTTGGTCTCATTAATCTATTATTTGTTCCAGAGCAAATAGTTTTGGCTGAGGGCAAAATCTCATCACGTTATATTTTATGTAACTTCAATGCTGTATATAACGCTGACTTTGTACTTTTGACTGAATTGCCTAGTAACCTTTATAATGGCTGTTGTTGTTATTAAACATTATTATTCAATAAATAATATTTTATAATCGTAATAGTATTTAGTATTTGGAAACAGCGTGCGTGTTCGTAATGGTGATTTTAGTGACCTTGTTCTGCCATTAGATGGCGACAAGAGACTGTTTTTACAGGTCAGCAGTAAAGACTTTTATATTGAAAGAGACTAAAGCGCTGTTTTGAACAAGGAAGTTATTTTTACTTTTAACAACAGCTTGTACACAACAAATGCACTGAGCAGTGCTGTCATCGGAAATCTCCCTTAACAGATGAAAGGATAGTATGACAAAGATAGCCTATCGCTTTCCTCAGCAGATATTCAAACTAGAGGTCGACCGATGGGTTTTTCTCTGACCGATGCCGATATTTAGAAATCAGGGCTAGGCCTGTCACAATAATCAATATATCGACTTATCGCGCAATATATGTACATGACCTCAATACATTTTGGTGACGCAATATATCGCCCATTATATTTACTTAAACATTAATGTCACCATGTTTTGTACATTCCACTTGCGCCTGTATCTTTTGCAGCTTCTCGTACATAACATGTAGTCACGAGGTGCTAGTTCACATTTAAAAAATGCTTCTACAAAAACAGATTAATCTGCAGATATGGTCTTGTTTAGGGATCTGTGCCTTTGTGCATATGGACATCTGACTGCTAAGTAGTGATTGTGTTTTTCAGCAATACAGTGCACCCTTAATTTACAGAGAAAAATCAGGGAAAAATCCTTAGATGGAAAAATCTCCATACAAGTTCTTTGTGTGCATTTTTCTTTTTTTCTACTTGTTACTTTGCACTTTTTGTTAGAAAATGTTTATTTACTATTTATTCAAGTTTTTTAAGGTATCTAATATTTTGATACTTCATTTCCATGATCTAAATATTCTTAAAAAATAAAAGTTTGTTGTCATTTGGAAGTGTGTAGGCCTTCTTGCATTATTATGCTGTTACATTATGATTATATATTCAGTGGCATAAAATGGTCTTTAAAATGACAATAATATCGCTTATCTCAGTTATTTCTGGGGCAATATATCGCACAACAAAAAGTTGTTATCGTGACAGGCCTAATCAGGGCATTCGATGGCCGATATATGATGCTTATTTTTTTGGCCGCTATGTTTGGCCGATTTTCTTTTTCTTTTTTCCCCCTTCATCTCATAAGTGAGTTTGAGTAAATTTTATTGCAGGGTACAAGATAGTAATAGTAGAAGTAGCCTAATTCATAGTAATAATACATGACTCAAAACTTCTTCTTCTTACATGACTCAAAACAGTTCTGAAGCATGCTTTTTGTTTACGTTTGCTGACAGACACCAGTGTTTCCCCCAGACTTGCAAATACAAATTCATTCTCTGCCAGCAGGAGACACTGTTGGAGCGGGAGATATAGCGGTTTCCCCGGTAACGGCTGTAATCAAATAAGAGCTGCGCTCACAAACGCTACTTTATCAGGCATTACTGAAAAGCTGAAATGAAAATGACATCGAAGCAGGGCTCCAGACTGCGACCAATTTTTTCTGAAAGTAAATATTGTGCGCAGTCACACTGGTGCGACCACCGCGTTGTTCAACTCGTGCATTTCTGTTGCATATGAGAAACATAAAATGGCAAACAAAACAAAAGTGTAACAAAATCCCGCTACTCATTGGAGCTGCGCAGCGCGGACCGTTTATCAGCTTGGACCGTGACGCAAATAAACTGGTCCGAGCTCTGTATATATATATATATATATATATATATATATATATTAGAGCTGTCATCATTAACACGTTAATGCATGCGATTAATTTTACAATCCTTAACGCATTATAATAATTTAACGCAATTAACGCAAAATTACTGAAGCACAATTTCTATTCTAACCCTTTAACCCAATTTTGCTTCTCTGCTTGCGATTTAGATCATTTTAAGCTGCTAAACTCCGGGAAAGTTTTCAGTCCAGTGATCTAGTAAGCGAATGCATTCAAACAATCCGTCCAAAACAGCGCTAATATAAAGGAAACCAGGCTGATTACATCAGAGATTGCAGAGAGAACAGAGACTTGCGTTGCGTTTTCAGTGAATTATTCATTGCGGTGTGTTTCGCTTTTAAACACGAGCTCTGTCATATTCTGTAATTGTCTCTGAAGAGCGTGAGCCCTCACATGTCACGTGCTTTTGTGAAGTACAGACTGAACGGATTGTCAACACATCCCACCGCTGTATGGCCAGATGAGACGCAAACTACGTTTTCTCGACTGGATAACCAGTCTCGCTAGTAAAGTTTTGATGGATGAAGATTGCAAACAAGGTAAAGACGATTGCGGTGGTGTACAGGAGTCGTACAGTACAGTAAGCACGCGTGAGTCCGTTATAATAATGCGTGTATGAGTGCACTTGACGCACTGATCACACATTGTATTTATGCACAGGCACAGACATTTACGTACATTCACGTAATGTTTCCACACACATTCACGATAATGTTTTGATTTGCCATGTTTATGTTGCTGTGTTTAGTTATACGGAATGGATCCGTGTACTGTAGTAGATATAAGCAGTCAGCAGGTGGTTGGTTTACTTTTTTTTTTGCATCCCCATGTGGTCCTGTTCGGTATCGCAACTTGGCTTCTCTAATATGTAAAAAAGCTCTTTGGTGTTGTACATAGTTTTATAGTATGTACACATACTATAAAATTCAGATTTTTTTTTCTTTCATATGTGCTTATATGGGCTCCTTATATCATTTGGTTCTTTGGTGTCCTTTTGGAGTTTCTAAGTGTCCTTTTTTGGAAAGACATCTAAATTTATCTTGAAAAAAGCTTGCAGAAAATATAGATTTTTGAGAATCACCCTTTAATCTTTTGATTCACTTTGCTGGATATAGCAAATGATGACAAAATAAACATTTGGAACAAGATAAATGGTCTATGATTAATTTCATGAAGTGTGTGATTAATCAGATAAAAATTTTTAATCGATTAACAGACCTAATATACACTGAACAATATTATAAACGCAACACTTTTGTTTTTGCCCCCATTTTTCATTAACCACAACCTCTGAAAAATCATCAAAGAATCCAATAATCACCTTAAAAGGGACTGAGATTTAAACACGCATCTGAATAATTTTAAGCGGTTACTTGCATTGGTTTTCGATTGCTGAAAAAGAGTCCTGATGCGGTAGATAACGGAGCTCTTTTGATGAGTTCGTGAGGAGTCAGCTGGAAGTTTTTACTTCTGGTTCCTCTGAAGAAGAAGTCCACAGCGACTAACGTTACTTGAAAGTAAAAACTGCCGGAAAATAAAACTCAAGAGGAAGGTCTTGAGAGTCCTGAAAGGTGTTGTCTCAAACGAAGAAGAAGTTTTCTGAGCCTAAGTTATTTTGGGCTAATCGTTTTTGAGAGTTCCTATTCTGTGTGTTCTGACCAATGAGAGACATGGATTTTGAGCGGGAGAATCTTTCTTTGTCTCTTGTTTTATGGCTCATTTGCATGCTTTATGGCCGGTCTGGAACATCCGTAGTTTTAACCCAAAATATCGTGCGAGTCATATGATGCGTTTCACAATCACATACTATACGTCATTGTCCGAGGAATGAAGAACAGGTAACATTGATACCAAGAGACAATAATCTGGAATAGATTAAACCAAAGATACACACATACACCTGAATATAAGTGTTTTATGGCTTTAACTAATACAAATAACGAGTGGTAACTCATCTAATCTAACAAGGGAATGTACACAACACATGCATATACCAGATACAATTATAACTGATTAATTATAGTCTAAAATAAAGAAATGTCTTTATGTGTGTGTGTGTGTTAGTTTGGGTGTGTGTGTGTTCGTTTGGCCATTCACAGCTCTTTGTGGAATGTTTTTGATCAGAAGATTCCAGGATTCTCGTGGGGGCTGGTTCTAATCTTTTTTGACGGCGAAGAACCATTTGGCAATTTACAACCCCTATACAAGTAACATCTCTGACCAGAACTGTAATTTATATGCAAATGTCAAAAGGCTAAAAGGGTCTTTTAAGCCATAAACAGTCCAACACTCCAGCATGATCCTACGCAGACGCTACACACCAAAGCTATACCTGCTAAGTTGGCTGTGGGTGTGCTAGACCCATGGCACCCATTGCAAGGCCAAGGAGTAATCGCACTGGAAGAGATGGATGCAGTGTTTCTGATTGATTACCTAGGCTCTGGTGGCCCACCATGGTCTGATCTGTCCTGCCACAGTTTCATAATCTTGTAATAATATAAAAGATCTCTTAAATGTTGTATTTTGCACCTGTATTTTGGGAAAGCATCTGTCAAAGTAAAACCGAGTTTGCACTTATTAAAGTAGCAGTAATTTCAGTTCAGCATTGTGTTCACGTGAGCAGCTCGCGATTCTGTGCATTCAGCGTCTCAGATCGACTTATGTCATCTCTGCATGTGCTGCCGGTTTAACGTGCTTTTTCAACCACTATAGACAAAATGCTTTGGGAATCACTGGGACACAGTTTTATTTCCTTTTTTGTAAACAAACTGGCCTAATTAAAAAAAATAAATAAAAAAATAAAAATAAAAAAGAAATTACTTGACTCCTGTATGCATACCAATAAGTCCTTTATAAACCCTTGGCCAGCACGTCTTCTGCCTGTGACTCACAAGATGTTTCAAATCAAAACAAGGCCTGCTTTATGCCCTACAGTCTTCTGCGGTTGCAGTCCAAAATTAACTTATTTTGCCATACCTGCCACATGACTCTAGTGAAAATCTGCTGCCCATAAATATTTCTTACCTACTGTATAGCTGTGTTTTACATGATTTTATTGAAAAATGTTTTGTCCGTATTACAGCGGAATTAATCTTGTCCATCATAATTAGCAAAAGCCATTGTTATTTTGTTTCTTAGATTTTCATTTTGGTTAGTTATTGCCACCTGAAGTTAATGGAATACAAGCTTTTTTAAAGCCCATTTGTATTTCTTTGATGTGGTTTGCACTTATGATTATGACAAATAATGATGATTCTTTTTGCTGGCTAGCTCTAATTATTACTTGCCCTTCTATCTTCACTGACCGTAAAAGAATGATCAATTGTTATTTGTATTGTTAGCAGTTAATTTTAATATTTAGTGGAAATATTTATGCTTTTAATTAAACAATCCTTTTTTACATTTATTTCTTCACTTTTTGTTTACCATTTTTTATAAATATGCAAGAAGGAAATTATGCTGTAGTAGGCCTATAACAAATCTGTTCTAGCTTGATAATTATGATATATAATGATGCTGCAGTAATTATATGGCATCATTATATATCATAATTTTCAAGCTAGAACAGATTTGTTATAGGCCTACTACAGCATAATTTCCTTGTTGCTTATTTATAAAAAATGGTAAAGTTTTTAACACATTTGAAACTTTTAAGACTATCATAGGGCCTTATGATTTCTGCGATGCAGAAAATGTGGAATCCAGTCATAAAAATGGAATTTACTGTATAACGCAGAATATCACAGAATTTGCCAAATTTTGAATGAATTAATCAAAAGTAGGTCAGTACACTTAAATCAAAACGCAATATGGAGATGCTTTTGATTGTTAAAATTGAATGAATACATTAAAATGACATCCAGAAAATTAATGGAAAACAGAATTTGGTAAAAATAAAACGAAACCTATTTCACAGGACCTTAACATTTTTATTTTTTTGTTAAACCTTCAATAAATTGCTGTTAAATTGTGAAAGTTTCATGATTTCAATTAATTAGACAGGCTATTTTAATAAAATTTAATTTAACCATTAAAACAGAGTCTAGAAAAATTAAAACAGAAAAAAAAATGGAATCAAGAAAAATTTAAACAGAAAAAACTGAATTTAGAAAAAAAATAAAACAGAATTTGGGAAAAAATAAAAGGGATTTCATAGAGCCCTACTATCATATCATATCAAGTCAAATCATATCATATTTTTTCAAATCATATATCAACTAGAGAATAGTGCTGTGTTCAAAATATCAATACAACGATGTATCGTCACAGAGGTTTGACGATACGAGTATCGATACTGCTGGCCCTGTATCGATACTGTGGCACGTGTGCAGCAGTGGACCGTGCTTAATTTGTTTACAATTTTACAACGTTTAAAATTGAGTAGAAAAGTGCGAGGTTTCTAAAAAATAATGAATAGAGCATATATAGGCTACAACAAGGTTTAATCTGGCCGCAGAGGAACACAACTGGGTTGCCTGATATAAAGAGACGTAATCCCCAAAACAGAGCTTCACACTTGCGCAATACGGAAATATCTGCTAAGAGTGTTACTTATCTTTGTCAACCTGGCAACCATGTGCACACGCGCTCTCTCTCTCCACTGCGGATAAACTCGCTTGCTTTCTGAAAACACTGGTTAGCTTGCAGTTTAGCGATCTCCATTTCAATATTCTATTCTCAGAAAAGTGTGATTCATCAACTGTTCATTTACGACACAGAGCGAGAGAGAGAGGCTGTGTATGTATGAATTACCACCGTTTTGCCATGTTTCTCTATCAAAAGTGAAGCTGTGGCTTTAATTCCTTTAGAAACAATGATGCTACCAGCTCCTTGTTGAGAAAGATAATGTAGCTTTTGAGCGATTAAGCCATTTAGTTGATAAAACTGCGGGGAAGCGCTAAAAAGTTTGTTCCTGAATGTCTGAGTGCGGCCGCAACGTGATCTGTGTGTGTGACTGCACTTAACATCAAACTGCTTCTGTTTCACACAAATGCTGGCACAGACGTGCATGTTCGGCTAGAGTCGCTTTGAACTCATGCATCTTCGGAAGCTGCACGGAAAGTTACAAAAAAATGTTGTGCACACCGCCACGCGAAACGACGTCGCGCGCACTCAAACCGAACTTGCGGACACGTCGAGTATAAATCATTGTGCGTTAGATACAGTGAAGACAGCGCGTTAGTTTAGAACTCTTCTAATTTTTTTTTTAATTGAAGAGAGTGTGTTAATTTGTGCAATGATAACCTACCAGCAATGTAAATAATTTTTTTATATATTACAATGGGTACATTACAATATAAATGTATTAGAACAAGTGCATTCTTATTTATGGGCTTAAAAACGAGATGCAAACAATCAGAATATTGTACCTAGTGGGGAGTGCACAATGTAAACATGAAACAAATACCATTACCTATATTGTACTGTGGTACAGTTCAGGAGGCCCTTCATAATGCAGAGGTCAACTGCCTGCTCTGCCAATAGTTAGAAATGGCACTATAGTAAGCAGTGTTTAATAAACAGCTGTTTTTCTAAATTCTGCTGAGGTGAAATTCAGTGCAGTCATGTATCGTGATACGTATCGTATCGTGGCATCTGTATTGTGATGCATATCGTATCGTGACTTTGCTGGTGATAGAGAACATTGTCTTAATGGCAAATCAGCAGTCAACTGGCCTGAAACTCTTTTGCACTGGCCTGTGCCAGCAGGCCATCATTATTGTTGAGCCGTTATCACTCGTGAAATTTTGAAAAATGCAGTATTTGCATTGCTATTTAGGAGATTTACCCTGTTAGCATGTGTTTACATATTCAGAATATGACTAATGCTTGTTTTTCCATTATTGCATTATTGCTAGAAACACTGCTAGTTTTCTAAATGATTTGTTTATGATCATCGCATTAAACCTTGTGTGCATTTAAGTAACTCTGCTTGTACTACAGTATATTTTCATTCCCTCTTTTTCCAGTGCTTGTGTGTCAGAAAGCCAGCCTTTGTTTATGGTCGCTCCTCACCTTTTGTACAAATCTCTCGTAAAGGCCAAAGAGAAATAACAAGTGTAGCGCCAGAGGGGAGAAATGCCTTCAGTTGTGTTGTTAGCATGTATTGCTGTGTTGCCAGAAGACAGCTGCTTCATAATGTCAGAAGAATGAAGCAATTAGGCCTGGGAATCTGGCAGCAGTCTTGTTTGCTAAAGGCAGCTCTACATGATTTTGAGTCATACATGTTAGAATCACAGCAATGACTACCATGCATGGTTTTTCGCATTATAATGAAGTGGCTTTTATGTTTAATGAGCTCATTTATGCATTTAAAAGCTGTTAGAGGTCTAGAAACCTGCTGGACGGGATGGCAAAGTAGCTACAACGAGGAATGGAGACTGATTATGTCAAAACACATAGTGCTAAGCTGCCGTTAGAGCTTTTTAGTGCTCTGACCAATATTAATGAATTGACAATGGCCTCAAATGGGTTGTGAAAATTTTTGGGAGTCACTTTGGTTACAGAATCGTTTAAAAAATGAAAAAGTTCTAATTAAGATTCTTTGTGTTACACTGAAGAAAGGAAGTCATACAGGTTTGGAACAACACGAGGCTGTGTAAATGACAGAATTGTCATTTTTGGGACTATCCCTTTATATGTGAAAAGAACTGTATTTATCTCTTTTAAACAAGACTGACAGCTGTATTTTGCTGATGTGTGAGTGTAGCCATAGAATCCCTCTCCTGAGACGCTGTAAACTCATTTCTCTCTGCTGCTGTTACCACATTAATGACACATGGGGCCCCCCCACCTGACGATCTCGCTGGGAACGAGCGGGAGATGCTACAAGACAGATGATGTGCTCTTCAGCGCTGTGTTAATCTGATCCCATTAGTAAGCTCCTGCTTTATGTATTCATCTCAGTGGACCTCAGATTCAATTATCTGAAAAGAATTAAACTGAAAGATGTTGCTTAGTTGTTTAGCAACCATGTTATGTAACAACGAACGCTAGTGCTTTTTAAAGCAAGGGCCCCAAAGATGTCACACTATGCAACTTTTATGAAAAGTACTAGCTAAACGTTTTACACGTTGCTCTCAGCTTTGTAACACCTGTGTGGTCTTGTTAAGTCTCGCTCAGCTGGTCTGTAACAGAATTTTATTAAGACTGGTGACAGTAATGAATCAGTTTGTGTTGAAATTTCACTTTAGTAAATGTTACTACCATTCCTGACAAATTGAGTCATAACACTTCATCTTCAATTATAATCATTCAATTATCCACTTTTATTTATCTATTTTATTATTTTTATTTTATTTTATTTATTCATTTTGCTATTCTGTTGTTATATTTATCATTCTGTGTTAAAGTTTCCTGTGCTGCTGCAAACAATGTGCCAGTTTTTGTGGAGCCATTTTTTTAATATAGCATCATTTTATTTATGTAGTTTTTTTCCCTGTTCTTCTGCTTTTATTATTTTAGCTTCTAAAAGACAGTTTCCTGTGCTGCCGTGTGCTCTGTGCCAGTTTAAGCACTGGCATTTTTTCACATAGCATAATAGCAGAGCCATTTAATGTCACAGTGGCAGGGTTAAGTATTTTCTCTATCGATTTGCAATTTGGCAAACATTTGTAGCAAATCTCCATGCTGATCTTATAGAGCCCTGCATGCTGTGAGAGCTGCTGAATAAATATTTGCTGGAAAAACAAGCGACCAATCCTCACCATGCTGTAAGCAACAGATCTAAGGGGTTGTGTATGAGATTAATGTGGCTTGCATTCTCTGACATTTTGTTTTCACCCACAGGTTTGTCTGTTACCACAAGGTTTTCTTTATGCTCTCTAATCCAGCTTTGACAGAAAATTATTTGGCCACTTTGTTTCTGAAGATGGCTGTTGACATGCACCTCAAGTAAAATGTAGGCTTGGAGCCATATTAATGTTTAAAGTTTTGTGGCATCAGAAATGCAACACACTGTTGTATTACTAAGCTGAACAGCATGTCACCTCTCACTTATTGTTTCTGCCCTGTAGGAGTTGTGCACTGCTCATGCTGCCTGTCACTCCTTATTCTATTTCACTATTTACCCAGCATAGAACATCTTTCGTTTGGCTTCATTTTAATTTCTGCCCTTTACCCCAAACACCAAAATTTAGAACATGATTTGGACACAATGAATTATTGTTTTTATTTATTTATTTATTGTTTGTTTGTTTGTCTAAATGCATTGCATTTTATATTCATTCATTTTATTTGTTATATTTTTTTCTTTTGTAGATATTTCAGTAGAATAAACATTGAGTATAGACTAAATGCGATTTATTCAATTTAAAATTACAAATATTATTCAAGATGTTTTATTTAAAAATTATTTGACTTACAGTTTACATGTTATATAGATGCTTTAGAAAGCTTAGTTATTTTTTGCTCATAACAGTGGAGGTCATAGGTGAGGAGTTGAGTATGGTGTTTCTTATTTATCTAACGCGAGTTGCCGTCAGTTTGCCATATGGCCCTTTACACATTATCCACCCAGGGAGGGCGAGCGACACATGGCTGGTAGAGCTCCTCGACCTCTGATATCAGTTTCATGACTTTCTGTGTGTTTATTCACAGCTGCGTGTCATAGGATGCCACCCACATAATCTGTCTTGAGTAGAATGTTCTGGATGCCTGGCCTACATCACTGTCACTCCTCTGACCTAAGTTGTAGTAAATCAAGCTTGTCTATCTGTTACGCAATTACAATTATGGATGCCACAATTACATAATCGTTCATATCGGCAATTAATCGTTCAAAGTCCACTTATGTTATTCTGCATGCTTAAGATGCGTTTTTTTCTTTCCACATGTTATCTTAAGGGTTTTTCCCATTATTAGAATTTTCATTTTAGTATAACATTATAATACCATTCATATTTTTACTTTTTTATAATTTAAAGAAGAAACCAATCCGATGTATAGTTGACATTCGAGGCTTAATACTATAGAAAAGCACAAAGTTTTTCAGTTAGAGTGTTTTCAGCTTGTTTATTTTCATGTAAAAATACGGCATGCAGTTGCATAAAACAATGGTATAAACATCATTTAATGTAAATTGTGATAATCGTAATTAATAATCGCAATTACAATTTCAAGGGAATAATCAACAATTATGATTTTTGTCATAATCGTGCAGCCCTAACCTCTGTGTGTTTGACAGCTGGCTCTGTGTTATAACACTCAATGCACAATGCTGCTATTTTCACTGCTACAGAGAGTCTGGAACTGAGGAAGCATCTAAATCCACACTGAATGCTGATTTAAACCTCAACAGCAGTGCCAGTAATCATTGTTTTAAAGGGATAGTCCACCTAAAATTGAAAATGATCATTTTGTGAATTACAGAATGTTAATTTTTGGATGGTTTACCTGCCAGTTAATGTGAGGGAATTCATTCTGCAGGAATTCTGTATCCAGAGCAGCATCGTATTAGTACTGGATGTCCATCCTAAGTAGGGTTGGGCGATGTCTACCAAATTGGCAACGGACGATGTCTGCAGTTAAACATCGTGATGGACGATGGCATCGGGGGGCGGGGCGGGGTTAGGGGTGTGCCCGAAGCGTGAAACAAATAACGCGTTATACGGAGCCACTAAAAGGTTAGCCGCTTGCTAGCGGTAGCCTGTTGCATTACATTACATGAAAGTTCACTTACCACATACACAGAGTAAGGAGAAATGTCTGATAGGACGATGGCAAATGATTTGCCGATCCTGAGCACCAATGACAAACATATAATCTTGTCAAATGTGTGGTAAGTACTGCCACTCCATACTATAGAGTCCTTGTGATCGCGAATCTCAAAAGTGAAAGTGAAATGGGCTCTCTCAATCGAAAACTATTTCAATAGCGGCTCCCTGATGCCCACAATTTATATACAGTCGCCTGTACTTACCCAATGATATAATTGCGAGAAAAAGTATTGAAATTTTTTTTTTTATCCTCCCATCTCGTAGGCTATTTATTCCCTTTAGTGATTTCCGTAGTACACTTAATTTCCTTTCCGAATACGGGACTGGGATGCGGCGGATTGCGGGAGAGGGGGTGGTGGTGGGGGGAATGACAATGTCAGCTTAACATCGTGATGTCTGTCAGCCATCGGCGATGGATGATGGCATGGTCTATCGGCCCAACCCTAACCCTAAGGTCAGCACGCAGGAGGCATGCTGATGAATTAATGGCCAGCAGCTTTGTCACATTCCATGGGCTTTAGGTTGACCGATGGAGTGTTTTTCTGTAGGGTCACACAAAACCACTGAGCGGCTCCAGGGTATCATATTCTATAACTTGTCTTTTTATGCCATCTACAAATGCTTTTCCAAGTTATTACATTGTTTATTAACATGCTAATTAATAATTGTTAATGTAGATGATAAAAAAATGAAAACGTCTCATCACAAACCTGGTTTATTTGAATGGTCAGAGACATATGTATGACATAAAGGTAATTGTATTTGCGGCGTTCTCGCTTTTGGCAGTGTTTTAGTGAAAGTATTCATCTGTTTTGCTGGTCACCATGTTTTTAGTTGTTAAATATGGCATCATCTGCAGCTCTTGCTGTGCTTTCTGTCTGTATACAGAGAAGCAATGTGCATCGAGTGGAAAGGGCTTGAATGACGTGTGTTTGGTTCTAAATATTAGAGAATATAACGCAGAGAGATTGTTACTGTAAATGACCCTAGGAATTTGTGGCATGTACTGCTCTGTTGTTCTGATGCGCTGCTGACTTAAAACTGTAGAAACGTTAAAATAGTGCTGCTGTTGTCAGTATGTTTTGCGGTCCTGTTGGAACCAAGCCAGAGTCTAGATCTTCCTCCACTGTTGAGTGCAAACACTCGCATCTCAAAATTTAATCCACAACTGATTGAAAGATCCAGGTCACCTCCTTAAATCTTATTTTCTTTTTTGATACAACATTACACTTGTATATACATCACAATATGTAAGAAAAGATCTGTCACAACTTAAAAAAATTAGACAGAGCTGTTAACTTCACAGTGTCTTAAAAGCGCACTGGTCGACAAGACACTATTAATGGTGATTTTCACTATTCGATATTCGCGGGAGTAATAGTTGTAATGTTAATTGTCTAGTCCTACCTGAGATGCAGTGAAAAGACTATATCCTTGGTGCATTTTATGGTTTCCATGGGAACTAATTCAGATCTGACTATGAAATATTTCTCTAAAGAGAAAGAAGAACAGGAATGTTATTCTAAATCCCAGAAAAATCACAGTTTAATTAAAACTTCATGTTATTGTGGAGAAAGGCTTGATTAATGGGATCCCCTTTATCAAAAATAACATTTCAATACTTAATTTCTGCAATTTTTGTTTTTGTAAATCACAAGATTAAACCAGTGTCTCATCGCTCAACTAAAAGAGCTATGTTCAAAGTGCCAGTGTTCACAATCTTCAGAAAGTCATATGAAACTGTGATAGTATTAGAGAAAACCACACACTTCACCTTTAAAAACACATAGTCGTTGTCTCAATTTTTCTTTCTCCCTCTTGCACACTCTCTCTCCTCTGATCAGGATCACAGGATGGGAGTTTGCATTATTCATTCCTGGCGGAAGACATGACAACCAGCCTATAAATCTACAAGCGCTTCCTCTTCTCTGACTGTATGATTATGAAGGAAAAGAGGAAGCCCTTGTAAAAGCATCAACAATAGACTGTCTACTAGTGTTGTCACTGTACCAAAATTTCAGTATTTGGTACCAATACCAGTGAAAATCCACGGTTCTCTGTACCAATTTCAGTACCAAAGCAAAACACAAAAACATGCTAATTAAAAAATTTGACTATACTTTCATTTAATCCAAACTGGGTACATATTTAATTTTAAAGGGCTTTTGAAAACCTAGAGTTATTCAGCCAAGAATAACATCCAAGTTAGCTTAAAATAAATAAATAAAGCCCAGAACTGCTTTTCTGACTGATATGACACAAACAATGTTAACCATTTGTACATTCTCTAACACGCATATTTTAGATTCACAATACATTTAAAAGCCTCTGGTGTGTAACAATAGTAAATATCATCATGTCCTCCTGTTTTTTTACCCTAATAAATGTTATAGGAGCATTAAATAGTTAATAAAGAAACTTCATTTTAATGCTCATTATATTACATTATAATAAATGTGTTTTCAGTTTTCATTTTAATTTTAGTTTTATGTAGGTACATTTGTCATTTATTTTTAAAAATCTATTAAATTTTATTTTTCTTTCACTCCTAATTCTACTAATTTTAGTACTTCAATTAATCTGATACTGAGCTCCTGTACTCATGCTCATACTCATTAAAATGCCCAGATACCAAATGCTGATACCACACAGCATGTGATAAGTGCCGTATTCAGACAAAGAAACACCGGCAACAGAACAACAGACAGCAGAATGGAGTTATTATTAGAGATTAAGGATGTCTACGAATTATATGTATGCAATTAATATAATGTTAAACATTCAGTATTAATGCCTGTATAGCTGATGTGCACGAGCTGATAAGCAAAGCAGGCTGAGTGGACTGAGCGCGTGGCGGCGCACGTGCGAGCTTGTCGAGTTAATATCCCCTTCTCACAGACAAAAACAATGCAAAAGTTACGCTACTTAAAGTCGGCATGAAACGGAAGTAGCGATTGTCTTTTTTTCTCTACTGTGACGTCTATTCGAGTGAAATGGCATCTGAAATGAGAGGGCGGGATTTGATTTCGTCCTTCGGGAATTGATTGGATCAGTTTGCAGTTAGCTGTGGGGGGATTTCTCTCCACTGGATTCACCGCTGACACCCTAGCATGAAGAAATTTTTTATTTATTGAGGAAGACGACGAGGACAATCCGCGGCACGAAACATGGCTAACAGCGCGCCTGAATGACCTCCATCAGGTTAAGTCATATTCATAAATTTTTTTTTTGCAATGTCCTAAGAGTAATGTTGTGGTAATATCCTAATATCCTTTCAATTTTTAAGGGTAGTGTACTCCCCCATGGCTTGCATCAGCACTGGTCAATGCATTGATTTCTGTAAAGTGAAGCATGAGCTTCAGCTTTTCCCTCTGTTGTTTATCCCAGCGTTTACCCCTCACGTCACTAGCTTCGCCCTTGCGCCATAGCTTGTGACCGGAAGAGAAGATGAGTCATTTTGAGGGGGAGGGGAGGTTAACGTTTTTGATTAAAGATTAGGAGGGCACATGAATTATTAAAAAATAATGAAGTGCATGGATAAATTATTAATGATAAACACTACAGTATTCCATTAAAAAAATAAGAATTTTAAATTTTGATTTCATGCCGACTTTAACGGTAGGGAGAGAGAGAGCATACTTCTGTTGTGTGATCTTTGATGTTCGCTCACTTAGCACACGCATCATTTGGATTTAAACTTTATTTTAAATCGTAAATATAAAACAACATTTATGGGGGCATTCACTATAAACAACATTTATTTTCAACCTTAAGCATACACGAATTTATGACGAAAGTGAAACTATCAGCCAGTGTAAATGCGCTAGGCTGTAGCCTACTGTACTTGTCCCTCTCATTCTGCACCAATACAAATAAGTGCGCACGTTGCGCATGTTTTGCTTGCTTCATGAGTGTTTCTATATTATGTGAAAAACTTTATTTATATTTCTGAAATATTTATAACGAGTGGTTCCCTGCATTATTACAGCAAAACGCGTGATTACAGTAATGATCCATTGCAATGGAGCAGCTGTAATGCTATTAAATTAAAGATGATGTACCATAGAGAAAAAAATTTACAGTGTAAGTAACTAAAACTTGTAAAATACATTTTAATGGGCATAATTAAGTGTGAAAATAACTGAAGGGTATATCTATTTGATCAATTAAGTTAACCAACTAACATTATACATATTCTTCTGGTTTCTGTACCCAATATTTAAAAAATTTAAAAATATAATGAAAATACCGGTATCAGTACTCTGTATCGGCAAGTACCAAAAATAAAAGTATCGGTATCAGTAACGTTTCAGATGAAAAAACTTGACTTCTATTTCTGAAAATATCACAGTTAGGAGATTTATAACGAGTGGTTCCCTGCATTATTACAGCAAAACGCGTGATTACAGTAATGATCCATTGCAATGGAGCAGCTGTAATGCTATTAAATTAAAGATGATGTACCATAGAGAAAAAAATTTACAGTGTAAGTAACTAAAACTTGTAAAATACATTTTAATGGGCATAATTAAGTGTGAAAATAACTGAAGGGTATATCTATTTGATCAATTAAGTTAACCAACTAACATTATACATATTCTTCTGGTTTCTGTACCCAATATTTAAAAAATTTAAAAATATAATGAAAATACCGGTATCAGTACTCTGTATCGGCAAGTACCAAAAATAAAAGTATCGGTATCAGTACTTTTAATGTTGCCATGTGGTTGCTTGGTTGTTTTGGGTGGTTGCTGGAGTTGCGTTTTTGCTTCAGGTGGCGTTTACACTGGCAGTGATTTTTAGTGAAAAAGCTCATTCATTTTAAGGCAGTTGGCAATCTCTGTTTGAAACAGATGCAAGTACATGGTCAGATTGTACAAGTCAGAATGAGATTCAGTGAGAAACTGTGTGCAGTTGTGTTGTGTTTATCATGTGCATCAGTCTCTGTTACTAATCCAGCTGTGGGATCTCCTCTCAGATGGACAAGATTTCAAAGAAATCCCTAAAGCCATTGCTTCCAGGAGAATGCAGTTTACCAGAGCATGAAAACAACCGTTTTTTCTTTTTCTCTCTTTCCCTCTCCTCCCTGTGGCTCATCACAGTCTTTTCTAGATTAGATTGTGCCTTTGAGAGAAAAATAAAGTAATCCAGCTGTGGGATCTCCTCTCAGATGGACAAGATTTCAAAGAAATCCCTAAAGCCATTGCTTCCAGGAGAATGCAGTTTACCAGAGCATGAAAACAACCGTTTTTTCTTTTTCTCTCTTTCCCTCTCCTCCCTCCTAAACTGGTATTGTCTAGTTTAGTATTGTCGGAAGTAGAATTTGAAATGAAAGCTACTTACGTCAGTGGCCGTGTTGTATATTGTCCTTTTATTCGTTTCACATGCGGTTTTATTGCTGAATGACATGCATACTTACAGTGAGAGAGCACAACACTTGTCCTCTGTCTTTCTGCCTCTCTGTAAAAAGAAACAAAGGTGACTTGACTGGCTCAGGCATGTAGATATAAAGCAGCACTGAGACAAACAATGTTTCTCTGTTAGCAAGATCAGCGCTGTAATCAGAGCTGTGCCATTAAAGCGCTTAGCATTGTAAAAGTGCCATTCTAACTGTGTACTTTGATAGGCCATCATAAGAGAGCTTTTTATTTAAAGAAACACGGTTTTAAGGACTTAGACTGAGAGTGATGCACTGGCTTTTCATAACATATTTAACACTAAAAACTGCTTGTGTAAATCTCAACGTCCTCACTGTCACAATGAGACTTTGCAGAGTCTTTCTTCTGGAGAGGTTTCCTGTTAAAGAAGTTTTTGTTTTTGTGCTGAGTGACTGTGTCTATATCTGAGTCAGTGACGACAAGTGAAAGGATGCAAAAAACACATACAGAAAACAATAGAATTAATTTTATACTGCGTATTTTTATATAAAACATTTTTTTTTTTCAAATATTGTAATCTTTATGTACAGTTTTGTTTTTGTTTGTCTACGTTTGAGCTGCAGTTCTATACATTTTTTGGTAACACTTTACAATAAGGTTCATTAGTTAAACATTAGTTAATGTATTAACTAACATGAACTAACCATGAGCAATACATTTGTTACTGTATTTACTAATCTACGCTCACGTTAGTTAATAAAAATGCAGATGTTCATTGTCATTAACAAAGATTAATAAACGCTGTATAAGTGCAGTTCATTATTAGTTCATGTTAACTAATGTAGTTAACTAATGAACCTTATTGTAAAGTGTTACCCATTTTTTTTTATAACAGCTGTAAGTTATACAATGGTCACCAGGAGTGGGCCATTGGGAACTTTTACAAGCTTGATTATAACAAGATTTAATTTAAGAAGAGGGGAATCACATTTACATCCAAATGGTAAAATGAATCTGCATGGAACAGAACCCAAATGCTTAAGTGTAGCCGTAAATGGCCTAAATCATCTAAATAAATGAAATGAACAGACAGCTCTGTGTAACGTGTGCTAAAAGTAAATAACCGTGATATCAACCTCAAGTCTGTATCATATAGGGTTGCCACCCATCCCTTAAAATACGGAATCGTCCCATATTTAAAGGTAAAATGATGGGTCCCGTATTTTGGCGTATTTGGCCATTTTGGCGTATTTGTTTATATAGTTAAAGAGTCTTCAGAACGTGTGATTCTTCAGAACGTGTGTGTTGCTCACAGTGGACTGTTTGACTTAAAGGGATAGTTCACCCAAAAATAAAATTTTTATCATCGTTTACACAACCACAAGTTGTTACAAACCTGTAATAATTTCTTCCTCCTGTTAAACATAAAAGAAGATACTTTAAAGAATGTGGGTAACCAAACAGTTTCTGGTCCCCAGTATTTTTTCTCTATGAAAGTTACTGAGGACCAGAAGCTGTTTAGTTACCCTCATTCTTCAAAGTATCTTCTTTTGTGTTCAACAGAAGAAATAACTTTATGTAGGTTTAGAAAAACTGGGTAAATTATGAATTAAAGTGACAGACATATCCGTGCTTCTAAAAGTATAGGCCTATTGTTTTATTAAAATTTGGATAGTCTGTTAATATAATATTTCATACATTATCAGAGCTTGGTAGACATAATTATTTTATTTTTTAGACATTATTAGACAGATTAATTATTAGATTATAATTAATGTTAGAACCAGTTTATTAATTTATCATTTATATTAATCATAAATATATACATAATGAATAATTTCATTTTGTTTCACATTTCTCTTACAAGTGAACTAGTTGAGACAAAGTCCAAATATAGCTTTCTCCAAAAGAATTTTATCATGGTAAATACAAAGAAGAATAGCAGCTATGCAGTCAGTTTATGAAGACATGAGCGGTTTCTGCACTACACTGGTTTATTCAGTGTACTGAAGCATCTCTTTCATTGACTTCCATTAAATGGAATAGTCTCTTGTCTTTCTGTTGAGTTTTATGTCTTTTTGAGCAGACCTTGAAGGCTTTATCTGAGAGAGGTGCTCTGGATGCTTGTGTATGAAAAGGAGGAGAGAACAAAAGAAAGAAAGGTGCCTGCAAAGGTGCCTCACCTGTTCCTCATGAGTTCCTCACAGAGCATCTGTGCTCACAGCACTGTGCTCAACTAAACTACTGTTATTCATTAAATTGTACAGATCTCCAGTTCTGTGTATGTTTGTGAATTAAATATTTTGTCTAATTTAATTATGCTTTCAGCTACCATTAAGACTCTGAACACCGTTTAGCACATTTTGCAATATTTCTAAATCCATTCCACAGAATTATGCAGATTTTTCTCTCTAAATCAGCTCAGAAAATGCAAAAAAAGATTCCATCTGGGTAGGGCTGAACGATTAATTGCATTTGCGATATGAAAAATTTAGATTTTTCAATCGCAGAGGCTGCGATTACACGGTCACGTGACACGCGAGAGTAAAGAGGTGTGTTCGACTTGAAGATCAGATCGGTGTATGATATCAAAGTACGGCGAGTGAGAGAAAGCATAAAGAGACGTCCGCGCTCTTATAGCGCTCGCAGTGCTTTGATGACACACCCATCGGTCTAAGCAGCGCTGCTTCAAGTCGAGCGCGGGCCATCAGCAGAAAAAGAAATAAAACAGTAAACAGCCAAAGGACGAATGGGAGATGGATTGGTTTGAAAAGCGAAGAGAAACGCCATAGATGAAGTCGCACAGACCCCGGCAGGTGCTGGTCATTTAAAAGCTAAATGCAGAAAATATGATGAGGCATATCTTGCTCTCGGCTTCACTCACCGTGTCTATACC
>NW_015506215.1:171946-197272 GCF_001515645.1 Sinocyclocheilus grahami | reverse complement strand
ATCTATCTAATAGTGTGTTGGTCATACTATACAATGATTTATAGCTTGTCTTTGTTGAATAATACAGAACATAAAGAGCTTTAAAAAAATAATTGCATATTAAATCGCAATCGCAATATTGGTAAAAAAAGAATCGCGATTAGATTATTTTCCAAAATCGTTCAGACCTACGTCTGGGTGTACTCATGAGGAAAGTCGTGATTTGGATTGGTCTCACTTCTCGGATACAACACGTTGACACACAAACTCACTCCACTGACAGATTCTTTATGCAATAGCACATTTAAAGGGATAGCAAAAAAATATTTTATTTTATTTTTTTTTTCTAAGGAACTTTCAACAATAAGGACTATATGAAAGGGTCAGCATGAAAGATGATCGGGGATGAAAGTTTTATCATTTGCATTTGTGTTTAAGCTTTGCCAGTGTAAATATTCAAGTGATTTTAAACCATTCAAGTGCAAGAAAAAGGCCTTGCATAAATTATAGCAGAATATGACATTTTTGTGAACTCCCTTTAACGGTCAACACACCTTCAAACAGGTTCCGTGATTCAGTGTAAGTGAGGGTTAATAAGGGCCTAATAAAACAGCATTAATTTAGTGCTGCTGGGCAGTTAGCATGGATGCTAAGGGGGTTTTGCAGTGAGTCAGCACGAATTCAAATGACGACATCACTGTCTGGCCATGAAAATTGATAATCTGTGCTTATTAACTCTCTCACCTTCTCCAACGGGTATCTTACTCCATCATGTCAAATGATACCTCATGCAGTGCACCATTTTTTTGGGGGGCAAATTTTCACTTAGCTGTTAACCTGCTTTGATGTAACGAAATAAATATTTAATTGACATTTGATCTGAAGGCTCTCCTAACCCTAACCCGTGTGTGTGTGTGTGCGACAGCTCTCACAGACAGGCCTCTGGGCTGGTACTGTAAACAGACTTTGACCTCCTCACCCTGCTCTAGTTAATTAGGCCGGCTTACTCTGGGTAAGCTTTGGGATTTCATGTTTCAGATGAATACCTTACAGATAAAATACACTACCATATTCCTTTTAAAACAACAGTTTTTGGTGTTGCTTAAAGGGATTGAAAATTCTGTCATTTTCTTCAGTGGAACTCGAAAGTAGAAGAATGTCTCTTTGTGTTTCTATTGCTCATACAATAAAAATCAACGGGGTCCAATTTTAAGCCTGTGACAAACCAAAGAACTTGCAGCGCTGAAAGAAGACTGTTTTCGCCTTTCTTTGCTCTGTCTGTGCTAAAAATTTGGGCTTGAATACACTGTGAAGACTACAGCCAATGGTCAACTAGCAAACGTATGTTTCACACCTGTGTGAGTGAAAATAGCTATCAACAGAAATGGCAGAAGTCTCTATTCGTCATTCAAAAAGAGAACCAGAACTAGGACAGTGGATATACAAACACTGCAATGCTCACTTGCTTGAATTTTAATCATAGTGATCACGTTCTTCATTCCAGAAGTCATTCCATGTCGTTAAGAAAATATACATATTGGAATGCTCAGGTAAGATGGAGATGTTAAATTTGCTTCTGTGTGCTCTCTTGACTATTTGGCATTTGCTTGCTTTCATCACTTTCATTTTTCTTCTCGTGCTGGTTCACTAAGCTGAACAGCCAATCAGAGTGATCTGTCTTACCGCCTGCATAATGCCAATTCAACATGTTCAAAAAGCCAGCGATGGGTTCCAACTATAGTGCCCACATCGTGGAACACGCCACAAAACCTGAACAAACACTCCCAATGGCAGCTTACTGTTGGCCAACAACTGTCTGTCTGCTTTATTTTAGACCCCTTTGACTTCCATTGTTTGAACAAAAGCATGGTTATAAATGTCTTTTACCATAGTAAACTGAAGATCTCAATATAATTAAAGATTTAGTTTGGGATCTTTTGCTGTTAAGCAACAGCACAGAAAATGCCCGGGCATCCGCCCATAAGACATAAAACTTTGGCAATGCAAAAACACAAGGACCTTATTAAGTCTTTATTTTCGCATGCTTTTTAGAGGACAGCCGAACTGCTCTTGTGTTGACTGTAGGGTTGGGAGTCAAAAATCGATTCCGATTCCGCCTATCGATTCTTAGCGCTTTTTTTTTTCTTCTTCTGTGAGGACCGGACCTAGCGATCTGCCAGGACCTTTCTCGCTAATCTAAGCGCTCCAAAGTTTGACTACATTTGCGATCAGAAGCCAAAAAATCTAAGTATAATATCTGTGATAGCTACACATGTTGCAAGAGAGGTGTCACCACCAACATGACAAAGCACTTTAATTTCATAGATCGTTAAAGATTGCGAACACGATTCAAACACCAACGTGATTCTATTCCTAAATTACAATGATTCGTCTGTTTCCTCAACCTTTAACGTGTGCGATCAATGTTGTGATCAGTTGTTGGTTCGTCCGTGCAGCATACGATCACACCAGTGTGTTTTGAACATTTAAATTTGCATTCGCACTGCCATTCTGACCAAAAGAGAGCTGCTGTCTGTCATGAATGAATGTAACAGCTTCACAGTCTTTTCAGCCACACAGTATCATTATTTCTGTTACAAACATTCAAATCACAGTAAATCACAGAAGTACTGGGTTAAAAGTTTATAGTTCAGATAAAAACTGTGTACGATGTGTATGGTAGCAATTAAAATAGAGTAAATCACCTTTTGAAAGTAATTTGACACTTCAAATGAATACTTGTCGATTACATTATTACGCCAGTAGGTGACGAAAAGGGGCTGTTAAAAATTAAGCTATTTTTCTTTGAATCATACAAGAGATTCGTTCAAGAACGCTGATTCATCCAGAAATGAAACAAGTACATCTTGAGTGAGTCATTTAATCATTAATTCATAAATTACATGTGATTTTGTTTAGTTGTCTAATGTTTTTTCTTCAGAGCCATGAGAGAACCACAACTTCCATTGAGGGGAAAAAAAGAAAAGAAAAAATAATAATTTATCCAGAATCATGCAGCTCTATTTTGCACATAAACGGCTCTTAAAGAGTCCAATTTTTATGTTGCAATAAAGAGACACAGGATAAATGTTTGATATCATTATTTAATCACATTGGAATCGAAAAGAATCAGAATCAATAAGCAGAATCTGAATCGGAATTGATAAAATTCAAACAATACCCAACCCTAGTTGACGGTTAAGTTGATGAGTGGAGTGCAGTGTTTCCCCTGCAATTATTTTAGCCCCCCCCTCACTTTATTTCATTGTATTTTCTCTGTAGCGCCAGATCACAACAGAAGTCATTTAAAGTTACCTTTCTTATAGAACATGTCTATACCTTGTTCTTTCATTAAGCAAACTAAATAGCCTTATGTTATTGATCTTATTTACACGACGGCATGTCATTTCAGTCTCTACGTTATGGTCGTGAGCATTTGACCGTTTCATCTGAGTAAAACTATCATCATGTCATACACAGACAGAAATGTAAATGTATTCACGGCAACCCGTCAAAATAAAAGTTCGGTTTAACTTGAGGCATTGGCAGAAATATATTACTATTGTTGAGTAGAATGTACGTAACAGACTGCTACTACTACTACTACTAAAATTATTAAAACCTTATTTTTAAGGAATAAGCATTCAATATTTCTTCAGTGCTTTAATTGTAATATTAAATAACCTTTATTTTCCCAAAAAATGTATTTGTTTAATTTTCATTACTTAAAAGATAGATTAAATGAATGTTTTATGCCTTAAAACAAAATGTAAATACACAACACAGAATTTCTGAGCAAAAAAATCATAAGGCTATTGTAAGAATAAATGAAACTTGTTTTATGCTTTCAAATTAGACATGCTAAAACAGAATTTGGTTACAATAAAACATAAGGTTGGACAAATAAAACATTTCATAGGGCCCTAAACGTAATATTTGTTAAACGTTTAATAAATTGATGTTCCCCAAGCTGTAAACCTAGGGGAAACACTGGAGTGGAATATGTGTGTCTTGAAGGGATGTTTCCTGTGTCTGAATGCAGTATTCTCTGCTACACTAATGCTGTTTGCTCAGGTCATTGATGCCCAGCCATGCACAGAGCAGAACCACAGGAAATAACAAGGCTCTTCTGTCGCCAGCGCTGCTTGATCCGATGCTTGGTGACAACCATTTGGAAAACAGTGAGTTTCAAACACATAGGGATGAATTATTTTTGCTTAATTGAATAATTATAGAATATGTGCCAGCCTGCTTTTCATGTCTCAGTGGCTGAGACATTCTATCATTCAGCGGTAAATCTCCATCACCTGCGGGCTTTCACATGGAGCAGCATTAACTACACAGAGCCGTTGTTCACTGAGGAGCTGCGCCAAAAATCGCGCGAATATGAACGTGGTTTGGCGCAGCTCGTCAGTGAACAACGGCTCTGTGCAGTTAATGCTGCTCAATGTGAAAGCCCGCAGGTGATGGAGATTTACCGCTGATTACAGAACAGGCTTTACTGACAAGATGCGCTTTAAATATCGCATGCGATTTATCGTGCAGCCCTATCATTTAGTCACTCTCAAGATCTTCCAAACTTGTGACTTTTTTTCTTCGGTTGAAGATATTTTGAAGAAAATTCAACAGTTGCTGGTGGAAAAATGCTGTAGAAGTCAATGGCTACCAGAAACTAATAAACTAGCAAATTAATAATTTCAAATCTATTTTGAAAGCATTAAAAAACATTTGCTATTAGCATTTCTTTGTGAATTCAAGTACTGCTTGAGAAATGACTAATGCTGATTGTGCAGTACACGGTGCAGCAGTGAAACTGATATAAAACATCACTGCTAGGCTGATGGAAGCATGGCACATTGGCTTTATTGTGAAATTGCTGGGGTTTTCCTGTTGTTATTGTTCTCTGCCTTTTCCAAATAATTCTACCTGCTTACCCACCACACAATAAGTGCCTGCTGTGTGTAAAACGGCTATGAGAGAAATGGTGAGGAAAACATTAGTTGTTTAATTAAATTTGTAGATTAGATTTCAATATCTGATTTGGTTGATCAATTTCAGAATCAGGTGAGACGCACATTAAAGTGACACTGTGATAGTAGGGGTCATTGTCAGTTGTTACAGTGGGGCCTCATTGATACACACTGGAACACCATTGAAGTTAAATAGATGATAGTGAATGGAATTATGAGACTTCATGCCACAATTGACCTTTTCTACATTTGCATTTCAGTTCATAATGTTCGGAGGATGTTAGCATGCTGGCAGCTCTCGGTGTACAGTGCTGAAGTGCCTCGGGCCACCCTGCTTGGCAAAGTTAGGGCAAAACTAAATCAATAGGTCACACATAGTCGATCAATGTTGTCAGCAGGGAGTTCATGCATGGCTGTTCGACCTAAGCCATGTCACTCTGTCAACATTTGCTTGTATTTCACTCTGCCTAAAGAGTGTTTGATATGGCACTGTGTGCCTCTTCAAACCTTCCGATGGAGTCACACGCTCTGCCATCAATCATGTGTGAATCATATCAGACATGACACTCAGTGTGTGTTTGGAGTTTTTTTTATTGCACCCCTGATGTGTGTTGCACACATACACAAGTATTTTATATTTTTAATATTTTACAACTGAAAAAAAAAAATTGGGCATCACAAATTCAAAGGATGATTTTTATATTTCAACTTACAAATTCATCAGAATCAATACATAATATTATATAAATTTATTAATTGTTTTGATTTATTTTTGAAAATATATATCTAAAAATAATCATTGTTATTCAAATTCAAATTAATTTTTAATCCAAATAAATAATGAAGCATTATAATTAGGTTTTTTGCTTGCACTACAGTTCATTTATTCAGCAAGAACACATTCAATTGATCAAAATGTACAGTAATGCTGTTTTTTGAACTTTCTATTCATCACGGAATCCTGAAAAAGTATCACTGTTTAGTGTTTCCTCAAAAATACTAGGCAGCATTTTCAACATTGATAATAATAAAAATGTTTCTTGAGCACCAAATCAACATATTAGAATGATTTCTGAATGATAATGGGTCACTGAAGACTGGAGAAATTAGGCTAAAAGTTCAGCTTTGTCATCGCAGGAATATGTTACATTTTAAAAGTTATTAAAATCCAAAACATTTTGATTTTAAGTTGTATTAATATTTCTCGCCATTACTGTATTAATAATAAATAAATGCAGCCTTGGTAAGCATAAGATCTTTGAACGTTAGTGTAACTGTGCTAGAAATTTCTACTATATGTAGTTTAAAATATACTGTGTATTGCTTCAACAGGTATGTGTAACCCTCTAACCATACAGGAACATAGAATGTGACAAATACATTCATTGTAGAGAAAGTGTCTTGTTATAAATCCAGTGGAGTGTAATCTAGGTCTATCGTGAATACACATCGAGGAACATTGTGCATAAGTCTTCTGGGAGCAGAGAATGACCGGAGGGCATCATGACTCTCTTGTAGCCGTCACACATACTGCATCACTGATTTGATCTGTGCCTTCCTAATTTTATCTCTCTAGGAGATTGGACAGTGTCAGCTACATTTCAAAACCTAGTGAGCTTCTGAGCTAGACAGTTTTTTTTTTTAAATTAATAAACCTATGATGCATCAAAACGGTCGACAGCTCACTAGATTTTGGGAAGCAGCCAGTGTCATTCTCACACACACACACACACACACACACTTGTGTACAACAGGAGGACAGAGGTAATAGTATTTGTAAGGTTACAGATTAATACAGGATAGCGGTAAGAACGGTGAACGTGTGCGGTAAAAGTGCGGAGTCAAACCTCTCGCTTGTGCCGATAACTGAGCCAAAAATACACACTTTGTTTGAAGCACAGGCCTCCGCACAGGATGAAATGCTGTTCCTCTGGCCTTCTTCCAAAGAAGAAAGGAAACCGGTTTGCAGTGAAGAGTGGTAAGGTGGTAGAGGACTGGAAATGTGATTAGAGTGTCAGCAGGGCGGTGAGCAGACGGATGGTAATGCTTAAAATGGAGCCCCATGTCTCATAAATATTCTTTGGGGGAGGCTTTATGGGGTAATACGGACTGCGTGTTTGTGTCATGGCGATGCAGGTCACACACGCACATGCATATATGCTATTTGTTATGTTTGGACACATATACTTATTCTTTATTATTGCTATTTTTTAGATTATGTGCGAGTGTATTTTATATGCTTTTGTTCTTCTACATTTACACTGCAAAAATACATAAACTTGCCCGACCTCATGCCCTCATGTAAAAGAGGGGCAGCTGTGGGGCTGGACAACTGATGAAGTATTGTATAGGAATAATGAACTGGAGTGGCCCCAGTGCAGTATTAACAGTAGTAAGTTCTCATTTTCTCTCTTAGTAACAAGGCATGAAAGTTTAAAGTGTGAATAAATGTCATCGAGTGGTCAATCAGCCTCCCGGTGAGCTGATAAGAACTTTGAGCCTTTGGTTCTTACCCAGACGTGACCTCTAATAGTGCTGGTTTAATGAAGCTGTGAAGTGTAACTGCTTTGCCTTCAGGTTGGTTGAGGCTAGTTTGAGATTTTATTCATTTTACTGTAACACAATGATTATCCTACAAAAAACAGCTACAGTTTTTCATATATTTTTTAAATTTAAGTGCTTTTTGACATGTAAAATGTCACAATTAAAAAATAAAAAAGTAAAAGTAAGTTTAATCAAGTCAATTAAATAAGAATTCATATTCCTAGTGCAAAATAGGTCTGTCACGATATTTGATTTTCCCTACACAATTATTGTGGTAAAAATAAATCATGATAATGTTATCTCAGTATCTGTAGAGATTTTGAAAAATACAATTAAGAATTTTATCAGTAAAATTTAGTTTTAAATTCGTTAATTTTGTATCTTCTCTTTGTGGCCAATGAATCACACTTAAAATACAAGTGTAGGGAAGTGGAGAAAGGTTTTTAACTATAACTGTACAAAAGCATATTTAAAAAAACTAACACTAGCTTTTCTAATCTTTTTGTATTCTATTTGTTTTCTTTTAATTTATTATACAATTAACAAAAGCAAAAAAGGTTTCTAACACTAGCTTGCTCTATTCTTTTTCTATTCTATCTGTTTTCTTTTTATTTATTATATAATAAATAAAAAAAAAAATTTACTACGTGTACTGCGTTAAGCTATCTGAGACTTATTATAGCACTTGCATATCATTGCTCTTTTGTTGATTTTGATTGCTTCCATTGTCCTCACTTGCGTCTGATAATGACTAAATGTAAATGTAAAAAACCCTTACTATTGATCAGGACTTCCTGCAGACTGAAATGTCTGGCACATCCTTTTTACAGCATCCAAAAAAACTCCCACATTTGTAATATCATTGTTATTGTACTGGTATATTGCGACACCACTAGTGTAAAGTATAATGTATTTTTATTCTTTTGATTATGGTGGTATATAAAGTTCTTGAGAAGCTTTTTGACGGTTTTAAACCCTGAAGTGAGTGAGAATTCTGGTAGTTCCTCAGTGTCATGATGTCTTTTTTAATCCACTACTCTGTTTCTCTTGCTGAGTGCAGCAGGAGATTGAGAATTGAAAGTTTGAGTCTGATTACATTGAGAAGGGTTGAGACAGATTACCTGTCTCTGATTGCCAGTGGAGTGGAGTGGGCTGTCTCTCTTTATCTCTCTTTCTCCCACTTCCTGTTCCTTTTAAATCTGTTACGCTGGCACAGAAACCTGGACAGACTTACTGCTCATCACCCACAGTGCCTGCCGTGACACTTCCTTTATGTAAAAGGGCAAATAGAGGACGTTAATTTCATTCTTTCTCGTGTAGATTATATTCACTCAAAAGATTTATATAGATATATATTTTTTGTCGTCTTGGGGGATCTCACTTCATAACACCTTTTAAACCTAATCCACAGCTTTTAGCTTTACTGATTTGTATTTTTGAACCAGTCCATACCAGTTGGGCGTCAGTGTTTAATCTACACCCCTCCACTGAGGTTGTTGATGCCAGCTGGAGGCTGTATTGATCTTGTGTGCTCTGCCCACTGCGGAGAGAAGCACAGAAGGCATTGCATTGGGCAGCCCGGGGCTCCAAGCCACACGGACAACAGATCTCTCCACGCCTGATCCATCAAGCTTTGCCCTGGCAGCAGTGCTTTCTGATTAGCTGTGGCAGCTGTGGCCAACAGGGCGGCGTGCCCAGCTGGCACAGGTACCTGATGTGGCTGCTGCTCTCAATAAAGTGCTGCTGACACCAGCTGGCCACTAGAGGACCAGCAAGCAGAGGAAGAAAGGAGAGACAACATCATCACATATAGAGCCGTATGCACAAGTTGGCTTTGAGTTTGTTTATGGATCAGGAAGAACTGATGGATAATTGTTTTTGAATACAAAGAAAATACAAAAAACCCAAAACATCCAAAACCCAAATTGGGCTCATGTGTAGGACAAAAAAATCAATGAATGAAAAGGATGTCTGCACACACAAATTACAGCTCCAGATAATTTATTAATAAAATAGTGCAACTTTTCATCTAGTCATGTGTTCTTCATTAGAGATTGTGCCTGACACAGCCTTGACTGGAAAAAAAGTAAACTTTCTGGAGATGTAATTTCACTGTGCAGACATTGATCCTTTTTTTTGTTTCAGTGCCCTAGTTGAGATGTACCAGTGTGACTTGATATATCTTTGAGATGTTTGTGTTACACACATAACGCTTTATTTATATAACATGTTTTACAACTATATTTTACAAGTGTTTTACAGAAACATGTAAATGGGTTCCTAAACATTTTCCATAGACTTTTTCCAGACTTCTCTGTAGATTTTTCAGACCATTAAATTCACAATTCTGAATTCACAATCTGATGCTCTCCCAAAATGGCAAACTTGTGTTGGTATGTCTACTGAAATTTTGATACTGTGACAACTAGTGCTGGGCGGTATGACCAAAAATTTATATCACGGTACTTTTCAAAATTATACCGTTTCACTGTACATGATGTTTTTTTTTTTTTTCATGCATGACCGGGTGCTAACCATATTTTCTACTGATTGAGAGAGGAAATACTGCAGTATATTGACTTAGAATGCCCTATTTTACTGTCATGATGAGTGAATATTGTCAAAAAATACCACACTAAATAGTGACTAAACACGACCCCTTTTAATACATGTTAACCAGGAGTCACTCTCATTTATAATCGCGGCATCGTCTGATAAAATCAACATGCATCTACACTAAAGAGCAGCTATGCGGTTGCTTTGGCTATATTACTTTTTTGTCTCATGCAGTGCACTGCCTGTATAACAAACTGAGTAACAAACTAAAAAAAAAAGTGCATGTGATGTTAACAGACGAACTACGCTCATATTTATACTTCCAAACAATCAGTAAGCAACAGGTGCTAGGAAACGCTGTTTTGTACTCATTTATTGACGAGTCGGCTGTGGTGCGGCCAACTGAATGCGCTGCTTCTCTGCCGCTCACTGCACAGAACAGACGCCGAGAGAGGGGACACTTCTTTGGGAAAGTCAGACCTCGCGTTCGTGGGACAGCACTGGCAAAATCTTCCAACTGAACCATAGCTAAGGTTTATCCAAAAAAGTCACTAGGTTTGTCAGTATGAATATTCTATGGAAAAAAGCAGCTAAAAGGGTCAATCTAGTGCTAAAGTCACGCTCGTGTGTGTGTGTGTGAGCTGATGGCAGGGGGCGGTGGATATTTGTGGCGGTCAATGTGGATATTGTGGATGAGTTCTTCTGTCATCACGTTCTATTAGTTCTACAGCTTCAGTTTCGGAACTTTCACGCTTAGGGTCACATACAGCTGTTCCCTCACCACAGTGCAACAGTGAAAAGGGACCCCTTTCAAACAGTGTCGCGCTCCGAACGTTGTTTAAGCGACATACACCGGTATTGCGGTATTTTAAAAATTCATATCATAACAAAAATAAACACTGGTATTCGGTATGAACCGGTATACCACCCAGCACAAGTGACAACACTATTTTGTAGTATTGGGGGAGTATCAAATTGCGAATTCAGCATTTTGAATTGGAAAATGTGTAAGAGCTGTGGTACAAAACGTCTTCTTTTGCTCCTTAAAAGACAGAAAGTCATACACTTTTAGAATGACATGAGTGTAAGTAAATGATGGCAGAATTTTCACTTTTGTGTGAACTATCCCTTAAACTTCCATTAGAGATGCAAAAAAAAAAATCAACTATATTTGTTTGATCATATGCATTTGCAACAGGGGGATTCTGTGTGTATCTGATTGTATGCAGATGTGGCCAGTAATTTTGAAACTTGCCAATATTGTATTTTCATGGCCGGGAAAATTCAATGCAAACTGAGCATCTCTTCTAGTGCCGTTCCACTTCTTGTTGTCTGTGGAAATTAAGTTTGAAATTGTTCACCGTCCAACTGTATGCATCATCTTCCGTTATTTGCTGTGGTAAGTGCTTTCTACAGTGCGTGTAGTTGTATGTGTGTGTATGTATCGGCCAGCGCTGACAGGAAATCATTAGCACTGTCTGGGAGGAAAGGTGCAGAGTGACGCAGCTCTAATGGAAGCTAAGGTTGCTGTCTGCTCTGCCACAGACCCCTGGGGAGCGCCTGGAGCATCCATCCGTCTGTCTGTCTACTGTCCCCTGCTCTCTGCCTGTCTCCCTGTCTCTGGCTCCCTCACTCTTCAAATATGCACTTCTGCTCTAGAGCTCAAACACCTTGACTTCCGCCTCTGCTTTGGCTTTTTCTAGTTTAGTGACTCGTCACTCTGATCTCAAATAGGCTTGCCGCGATAGACAGTTCTGACGGTGATACCGTTGTTAAGCCACAACACCGGTTACGTCACTTGCCCACCGCGGCACCTACCCCCACCGTCGTTTAGATTTTTTTTATAGTAATAAAAGTCATTTAGTTCAGTAAAAGAACAGACACTACAATTAAAAACTGAACGCGACTGCTCAATGCAGCGTGCCGAACGAGATCACAGACCAGATTTCATTTATCCAGTGAGGAGAGTGAGTCGAGCTGACTGACAAGAAGAGTGGGGTGAGACAGACAAGGCGATCGCGGATCGGCGGTTTATTATTGCTTGAATCTCAGCAGTGTGAGTTAGCATGGGCAAGCACGTCTTTGAACAATTGCCTCTTCCTATGATGCTGCCAACGTATTGTTTTTTCTTAAACCAAAACTTTTTCCGCCAATGAAAGGAGATTGTCAGAACAGAGCAGAACAAAGAGACGAGGAAAACGGCACATTACCTCGTTCACAGTCAGGCCAAATGTTGAGAACAGATTCTTATAGACATCTATATTTACTTTTTAAACTTTTTTTTGCAGAAAGTTCAACTCCTACCTTGAGAAAATGTCTCTTTGAGACTGCATAACAGTATATTGTTTGATTTTTAAATCAGACTGTGGGTTATTAAAGTCTTTGCGTGTCAAGCTTATGTCTTAGCCAGGATGCTTGACAAAGCCCCTTCAGACACATCTTGCAACTTAAAACTAGCAGAGAGATTTACGTGAACTGCAAGATTAGTCTTCTTCTGTCTCAAATTTGAGACCACATTGACCCTAAAGCCTACTGTATCATATTTCATATGCACATTTCTAAGGCCTCTAAATTATCAGCATGATCAAAACTTTGCCGAAAACCTATTGTACACAAATGCACTACGTCTACTGGTTTATTTTTTGTAGCAAGTAAAAGGCCTTCTAGTGTAATTATGAAAATGTCACCCTTCAGGTTGTTACCCTGAATGTAAAAGTCTTCATGGTTAAGTAGCTAAACAAGTCTGTTATAAGAATCAGAGACCAGAGACAGTTATACTCAGTTAAGCCTGTTTTAGTGCAAGACACATCGACTGACATAATAAGACCGCAAAACATGTCCTCTTATAAGTTCAAGAAAGGTCCACTCAACCTCTCCGTCATACTGATGATAGGTTGAAGAATATATTATGCAGAAAGAGTTGTGTGTGGTGAGGGAAGCATTAGCTGTGCGAGATGGAGATGTGGGGCCGCTGTGATGGCTTGTGGTCAGTTCAAGTTTTAAGATGGAAAGAGGAGAATCAGTGCAGAGCAGCAGGTAATGAAGTGAAGGTGATGAAACAGATTCTCAAAAATGAAGGCCTATTATTGTTTCCACAAAAACATTAAGCAAAACAACTGTTTTCAACTGTTATAATAATAAATGTTATTTGAGCGCCAAATCAGCATGTTAAAATGATTTCCGAAGGATCATTTGACACTGAAAATTTGAGTAATTTGCAGCTGCTGAGAATTCACGAATAAATTACACTTTAAATTATATTAAAATAGAAACTAATATTGTAAAATACTATCGCAATTTAAAATAACTCTGTTTTACTGTGTTTTTGATTAATTGCAGCCTCGGTGAGCATAAGAGACTTTTGAACTGTTATTTATCTGTTTATTTATTGCGTTCAGAACAATACTTATCAGTCTAAGAACAAATATCTTGATAAGGGTGGCAACATTTGAACATAAATTGTGCTAAATATATTCAGGAGTTAAGATTCAGTTTGTTTGTTTGGTTTTTTTAGGTTGAGAACTGTAAAATCTGTGGTGGTCTTATACTGGTGCATATTCAGTAAACATGTATACACCTATTCCATTTGTCCGGAAGGACAAGTAATAAAACAAATCCTTTGTACCGGTGACTTTTGATCTGACACCATGTAATCTATCTCAAACTGTGGTACAGTAGGTGGCCTTCTTTTGACTATAACAACTGTTGGAGTGGTGCAGTTTTTCCAATGCCCTTCTGTTTGTTTTCATGCCATTATGAGAGTAAGGAGAACTGATGCATGTGTTTGTATGGAGAACCTGTCCCATGATGCATGTGATATCTCTTTTCTGCAGAGCTGCGTGTGTGTGCTGTGAGTGCCTGCGCTCAACAGTCTGACGATAAGAGACTGAGGGGAGGAGAAGTGAAATGAGCTGCTTTATTCTGCTGAAAATATGCTAATGAAATTCACTTAGGCTTCATTTCCCAAATGTTTGCCCTCTTCTCAAGTAACGCTTGATTTGATTTTTTTTCCTTCCTTGGAGGGAGCTTTACTGTATTGTTCTTCTGTTGCAGGGATTTTGACTGCCACGGACATTAGGCGCGTTTCCATTACCCTTCAAATTGCGCAAATTGAAATTGCGAATTGAAAATACGCCTAATGGAAACGCGTCAATTTTGCAAAAACGGCCATATATCGCAAAAAAGTTTTTACGCTCGCATGAGGTGGTTTTTCAGGCAATGCGAAAAAGGATTAATTCGCAAAACTGCAATGGAAACGGTGGCCGCGCTCCAGTATAAGGGGCTTTCCCTACTATTAATACTTAGACAATTTACACTGCACACATCTGCGTTGCAGTGTGGCTCTGATACGGTCACTGAAGCTGATTACGACCACTCAATGCTTGTGTTTATGTTTTTATACAGTCTATGGTTTATTCCAGCCGCGCCACGCGCGTTTCTGAAGCGGTTCTCTGTGCTGCTTCTGTAAAGATACACGCATAAGCCTCCTTTGAATAAATATAGCCAAAATCCGTCAAAATCCCACCAAAATCCGTTGCCATGACTTATCGCGAGAGGCAAAAGGTTACGTTTTAGCCGCATAACATTGGTTAATGGAAACGCCGTCATTTCGCAATAATTTTTTAGCGATATTCAGAAAATATCGCCAAAGTTTTGCGCAAATATGTAATGGAAACGCGCCTATTGTCAGCGGTAGTGGTCTAGAAACACTCATTCTGCTTTACCTTCATGATCTTGCTAGAGAGCGTTTCAGACATCCTACTGTACTGTAGGTTTGTTTCTGATGGCTGTTTCAAAGTTAAATGTTATCATTTTATGGAAAGGCAATCCAAGAATGCACTGTGATAAGCTCAAGATTAGTGGTCGACCGATATATCTTAAAACTTATCGGCCGATATTTGCCATTTTTTCATTATCGTCATCTGCCGATAAGTTTTAAGATATATCGGTCGACCACTAAGCTAGAGAGCGTTTCAGACATCCTACTGTACTGTAGGTTTGTTTCTGATGGCTGTTTCAAAGTTAAATGTTATCATTTTATGGAAAGGCAATCCAAGAATGCACTGTGATAAGCTCAAGATTAGTGGTCGACCGATATATCTTAAAACTTATCGGCAGATGTCGATAATGAAAAAATGGCAAATATCGGCCGATAAGTTTTAAGATATATCGGTCGACCACTAATCTTGAGCTTATCACAGTGCATTCTTGAATTGCCTTTCCATGAAATGATAACATTTAACTTTGAAACAAAGTAAGTTTTCCTGTTTGGCCGATGCGTTCGAAGTGGGACTTTTATTTTGACGACACTGAGAACGGCAGCACCTGTGCACACAGTGTTCACATTCTCCCTCTTGTTCGCTGTGGCGTTACGTCTGTCTAATAATCAGATAGAACGGTTAAACAAAGGAATTAAAATGTATACAAAAAGTATTATAACGATTGCTTTTATATTATAAGTAATAGAAAGGCAAACATTATAATACTTTCTTGTTTGCCGTCAGCATTCAGCAAATACGCATTTATATCATTTAAACAAATCTTTGAATGACTAATGAACATTTAATTTCACAAACCTTGCAAACTTAGTTGAATCCAGTTGTGAGATCTTGTGAAGTGTGCATTTGTATCCTGCATGATCGCGTGTTCTCTGCGTGATGGTCGGTCCGTGTGAATTAAATGTGTACAGGAGGAGAGTTCAGCTTCACTGGAGATGTGTGATCGACAAACTTTAAACTCATGATTTTAAATTATGCTGCGCTTTATGCATTTGCCCACTGCCATATTTACAGTATGTCATTTTCAAATCTGATCTGTGTTTTGTATGTAAAATGAGTAGTACCTTGGCTTTATTTGAAAAAATATGATTCCCAATGCACACAACCTTCCTAGAATACTGAGTACCCTGTTGGTTACAGTGCTTACTTCCTTTTTAATTACATTTTTATTTATTTATTTGTGAAAAATACTTTGTCATCTAAAGTATATGTATATTTAACACATTTATTTTGTAATCCATTTTTAAATGATTTCAAATTTCTTAAATATTAATTAAAATAAATAAAATATATCTGCTTTATATCAGCCATCGGCCTCCCTGCTTTCCAAGATATTGGCATCGGCTGTCAAAAAAACAATATCGGTCGACCACTACTCAAGATATGTACACAGTCTTGTACCTTTGTCTTTTTGTCTGATTTGCGAATACTTTTTTTGCCTCAGGTTTGTACTGTTGTGATTCACTTCGTGGCTGGTTGGTTTGGTTCATACGGAGCCCCTAAAGGGACATGATGGTGGGAAAAAATCAGTGAAAAAATTTGGGGTGGGAGAAAAAAATATTTTTCAGATTTTTTGGGTTCTCTCGCAAAACTTTTGCGTTCCCTCAAGAAACTTTGCGTTCTCTCGAAAAACTTTTGCATTCTCTCGCAAAGATATTTGCGTTCCCTCGCAAGACTTTTGCATTCTCTCACAAAACTAGTTGAGTTCGGACAAACACTTCCTGTTTACTTTACAGATTGTAGTGGTTCATACAGCTCCATATGTTCACAATGGAGCGGTTCATAGAGTTTTATTTTGAACTTGGAAGAAATGGTCAGTGCATGCTTATCAAGGCATGGTTTTGGGACATTCTAAAATGCTTAATGTAAAACACTGGATGACTAAAAAAGCATACAGACAAGCAATAGCCCAGAATATGAACGTAACCCGGTAAATTGCACTTTAAGCGTATCCCTCATAGAAAGAAAACTCTTAATTAATGGACTAAGACAGTGCTATAAAAAGGCCGAATTCGGTATACAGTTTATTAATAAATTAATTATACATGAAAGCAGGTAAGCCCAGAAGAACAGAAGCGTTTTCCTCCCATAAAGAAAACACGGCTTGATGAAGATGGTGATAAAAAAAGACCAAATATGCTATAGAAATTATAAAAAATATATTCTGTGTACATGCAAGCAGATGAGCCCATATGAGCTGATTTGCATAAGTGTTTTCTTCCCCATAGAAAACCGCGCTTAACGTGGCTTAATATAAGAAGAATGATTAGCTGGTTCAGGTGTGTTTGATTAGGGTTTGAGCTAACCTCTGAAGGAAAGTGGCCTGGAAGGGCCAAGTTTGCCCACCCCTGCTCTAGGGCATTTAGCCTAACATTCTTCTGAGTACCCCCACTTAGACCTGGGGCTGGGCAAAAAAAATAGATTTTTCGATTAATCGTTTTTTTAAAATTACGTCGATTTGATATCGATTCTCAAAAGCCGCGAATCGATCTTTTCCGGGATTTATTTCAGCACATTTAAAACAAGATCTGATTAACGTGAATCTTATCATTAGTCTTCTCCACTAGATGTCACCCTTATTTACCTTGCGCGATGTTACAACAGAAAGCCTGTCATTCATTCAGCACTTATCATGGCCATACGCGTGATTCGCAATGCTCAGGTGAAATGCTATAGTAATACTATAAATCTGCGGATAAATTGATATCACGCATAAGCGCCATGATTTCCGCAATGAATGAATGAATGGCGGATGGCGCGGCGCGGCGCACTATTTTGTTTACTACACACATACTAAAGCGCGGATGACGCTCGCTGTGTTTTCAGCTTCTGCCGTCTCACTATATGATGATATGAACACGAATGTCATCTCCAGCTGCTCTGTGAGTCACTTCATTAGCATTTTACCGTTCATTTGAGAAAACTACCGTCATATCACATACACAGCAGCTGCAAGTTCTTCACGGCAACCCGTCAAAATAAACGTTTAGTTTAACGTTAAGAAACTGTCAGAATATATTACTATTTAGCAGTCTTAAGAATCAATGCTACTACTGCTAATAAATATTAATACATCTTTATTTTTAAAGGAATAATCACATCTGTTTTCCTTTTAATTTTAACAGTAAACCTCTGTTGTGCAGCACTTTGCCAAAAAATAAAAGGGTTTACTTTTCATTTGATTAGGATAAATTAAATGAATGTTTTCTGCCTTCTTCTGATTACCAGAAAAATTAAGAACATTTTATACGGCCCTATAATTTTTTAAAAAAAGGACCCATACAAAAAAAAGTATAGGTTTAAAATACAGGCATGTGGTTCTTAATTTCTTTTTATTAATTCACCATTTGTAAACTGATGTTTACTGTAAATTTTTTAGAAATATCAATAGCATTTGTATTAAAACTATATTCACTGAATGTAATAAAAAAAATCGAGAATCGAAATCGAATCGAATCGGGACATCTGTATCGATACCCAGCCCTACTTAGACCGCAGTCACACCTTTTCCATTAAGGGACAATATTTGCCCCCTTAAATTGATTTACAGGTGCATTTTTACTGTTATAGAGGCAACGTTTTTCTAGCCTTATTAATTGTTTGTCATGTTTTATGTCATATTCCATTAAGTGTATTATTAATATAATACATAAAGCAATAAATGATGGCAAAACGAAGTGATACTTGTAGCGGCAAGTCACTGTTTAATGAGCAAGACGTCGCATCATTCATTCATTCATTCATTCAGTAACAAAGCAAATGGTTGTAGTTATGAAAGGGTTTTTAATCAGTACTGACTCTCCGAATCAGATCAGAATCATCAAAGCTGCAGATTAATTCACTAACGAAATACTGCTGTTGCTTGGAGACGCACACCAGTTCTGTTGCGGATTTCATTGGAAGTATTATTTTGTTGTAAAACACAACGAACAATATTGACAATATTGTGTTTAAAATGTAGGTTACATTTTAAAATGTAAAATGTACACTTAATATTGCCTTTTTTGTTGAACTGTTATATAAAATCAATGTCACATTTGCAGTCTTTTGGATATTCAGGGAAAATGGCATTATAGGCTCCAGAGCGAAATAAGAACATAACAGTGTTTGCTTTATAAAATTTATCTAAGTATCTTTTATATTATTGAATCTTCAAACTGCTCGAATTATGCCATACTGTAAGTGACGGGTATTTTATGTAGAGATGCACCTATCGATCGGCCAGGGATCGGAATCGGCTGATTTTCCTCATGATCGGCCCGGATAGGTGATCGGCCGGTCAGTCTCACTTCTTTCCGATTTCGAGCCGATCTGTTTTGTTACCAGCGGCACAGGCAATAACGTCAGCCGCGCATTCTCGCTCTCTTCTCTCCGACGACCCCTTCTCTCTCACACACGTCTCATTCGCTCCGGTTAAATAGTGCTTGTATTGCGCATTATTTTAGTCATTCTTATTGTTGGAATATTCTTATTCATGGT
Organism: Sinocyclocheilus grahami; assembly: GCF_001515645.1. Lineage (NCBI taxonomy): Eukaryota > Metazoa > Chordata > Actinopteri > Cypriniformes > Cyprinidae > Sinocyclocheilus > Sinocyclocheilus grahami. The sequence continues at coordinate 177,966 of NW_015506215.1, read as the reverse complement.
TTCGCGCTTATACCAAATGCGTGCACACCACCACTGATCTATATTAGTGGAGCGCACAATCTGCGCTCAGTCTCAAACAGCTTGTGAGCCACAAATACCAAAATGAGTGGCTAACTGTGCTAAAACGTTCAAATACATAAAAAATTGTCAAAATGACCGTTTTGGCGAGTATCCAGTTAAACACAGTCAGTTTTGGAACATTAAATAGTTGAGAAAGAGAATGCATGTTGTGTTACAGTATATTGGGTCCGTGGATAAACTCTTAAAGGGACTGCAGTCCAATATTCCTGCTGCTGTCTGTCATGTTAATCAAAGAACAAAAGACAAAGAAAATCACTTTCTGCTCTTGACTGAATACGTTTTATAACTTTAATGGTAAGCATTAATCTGTATTTAATTTTTACAATGAAGACTACAGAAATTAAAGTAATCAAATGTAGAATAACACTGAATGTGTTATTTTACGTTTGATTACTTTACTGTCTGTAGTATTTCTTAACTGAATAAAAACTTACTTGACCTGAAAAACTTAGTTTCATAGCTCTCTTTATTCTATTGCATTTATTTGTGCTGTTGTTTGCAATTTATTTTATTTGTTCTTTTTTATTACTGACTTTTTACTTGTGTTTTTTTATGAAAATAAGACTTTGCGTTCAAGAAAAGTAGATTTTTGTTTGTATATGCTGTCAATTTTAGTTCTTAGAAAGAAAATCGTAATCGGCAAAAATCGGTATCAGCAGATCACACTAACAAAAAATCGGAAATCAGAATCGGCCAAGAAAATTGCAATCGTTTCATCTCTAATTTTATGTTTCAGCGATTTGATCGCGCCGGTGTCTCATGTGCACATATTCATTGACACAATATTCATCATATTCATAGCGGCCTGTTCATTATTAAAATAAAACATAGAATCACCAGTGCAGATAAAATGTTACACAGTCGTGTACTGTGCCCATACTTTCAGTTTCACTTCAAATGAGGTTTTGGCTTGTTTATAGCTATTCAGTGCTCGTCTGCTTTCCTGTGCATAATAGGCTATATTTTATTAATAAACTGTGTATCATATTTTGGTTTTATACCGTCTTCGTCCATTAACCTCCCTTGAGCGTTTTCTATAGCCTAACGGTTTTCTATGGGGGAGAAAAAGATTAACGTTGCATTCATGGCTATCTGCTTTACTGATAGTAATGCTATCAATAAGGTTATTAATATTACAATTGTTATTAGTATTAATAGTATTTATTAATACCGAATTGGGCCTCCAATGTCACTGTTATAGTACATTAAAGGCACAATATGTAATATTTTTTTATTAAAATATCCAAAAACCACTAGAACAGTGTTTTATATTTAGCTGACTTGTGTACTTACATTATCCCAAATGTTTCGAAGAATGTTTAAATCCAGAGAAATAAGCAATTTTAACTAGTGACACGGAGCGTGTCCATAGTGTCATTGTGTCACCTGACAATGACATCATACACCCTCGATTTCCGGTTTTGTTTTGTAGAAAACATGGAAACACCAAAGACGCTTTAATATGTTGTGCGTTTTAATAGACCGGTGACGACCGCACAGAGTAGCATTATAACAGAACTTGCAAATGTATCTAGTATGATAAAACAGCGCTGCTTTTTTCCCCCACATACGCACGACCGGAAGGAGCAGAAGCGGTCGACTGTGGCATAATAAAAGCTCCGCTGCTTTCGAGCCACGTGTCACGCTCGTTCAGCGACCTTGTTTCGCTTCGACGGCTTTCAGCCTCACCCTGCTTCATTCTACTATGTTAATAAATCATTAGCTCATCCATGAACATGATTTTTGCCCGAGTCCCGTCGGATTGCATCGGCTGTGGGGATGAAGACGACAACTCCCATGATTCCACACTCAGTCACGGCGTCATCAAATTACGCCTTTGTCTCTTTTTTTATTTTGAATACGCACCCTCTAGCGGCGAAAATTACATATTGTGCCTTTAAGCCACATTAAGCGTTTTAGAATGTCCCAAAACCGTGCCTTAAACTATAAGCAAAGCTGACTGTATTTGAACTTGAGTCCAAGTTTAAAATAAAACTCTATGAACGGCTCCATTAAGTACGAGCTGTATGAACCACTAACTTATAAGCTACAAAGTAAACAGAAAGTGTTTGTCTGAACTCAACTGGTTTTGTGAGAGAACGCAAATATCTTTTGCGAGAGAATGCAAAAGTTTTGCGAGAGAACGCAGAAGTTTTGGGAGGGAGAACGCAAATATCTTTACAAGAGAACGCAAAAGTTTAGCGAGGGAACGCAAAGTTTCTTGAGGGAACACAAATGCTTTGCAAGAGAATGCAAAAAAAATTTCCTCCCACCCCGAATGTTTTCCACCCACCCCAAATTTTTTTCCCACCACCATGTCCCTTTAGGGGCTCCGTAGGTTCATGACTGTTTCACAAAGACTTTTTAAATCCCTATGGGAAAAATGAATGGCAAAAAAAAAAACTTAACCAAGGCAGCTGAAAAAGAGGACAAGCATGTTACACTACGTATGTAAATGCTAGACGACTCTCTTATTAACTTTATTTGAAAAGCTCTGTTCTTGTTGCGCATGTCAGATACCTTTAATGGAATTGCTGTCAATCAAGATAATTTCATTCACTCATTTGGTCCCATTTTGGCTATTATGAGATGGTCTTGGAAGGTAGTTGTAGATGTAGACAGCAAGGCAGCACTCACAACAGAGCTGCTCAGTCTCTGACTCTTTGTACCAGCAGCATAAATAGAGCAGTCAGCAAAATAGCAGTCTTCACAGCCCCTCAGTTCTCCAGTGTGTGTTTTTTGCAGGAAGAAATTTCACAACCCTCCTGTTTCTCCATTTCGCTGAAGGCTATTAAATTCACTCACTGGCCCATGGACAAGCATGCTGTAAAACACATGTGTTTGATGTAAAACACATCAAACACATTTACAGTACTGACCTCCTTTTGTGATGAATTCGCTTTGTAAGGGCATGGAGGGACGTTCTTTAAATCACATTCATGGGATGGATGGGGATTCTGGACTGAGGGTCTTTCATTTGGAGCCGGACTGGCAGGGTTGCACATAACTCACCTGCCCCTGCATGCCTGTCTCTAAAGGCCTTTCTCACACATGTGGGTGACCTCAGCTGCTTGTATCCAGGCTGACATTGTATTTTGATTGGTTACGGCTGAGCATTAAGGGCTTGGAATATCAATCCCCTTTCTTTTCTGTAAGGCCATGTTCCCTTTAGGTCTGTCCAGATTACATAATCGACTGTTTGTGATTGTTTGGTGCACTTTAAATTCTAATCATATATTGCAACCAGAATGGAATCTCTAAAAGTATATATATATTTTTTTTACTCTATAGCAGTTCAGTATGAGAGTAAACCATCTGAGTACGTCATCCATTGTGAACAGATTGTGAACATTTATTTATTCTTATTGCATATATATATATATATATATATATATATATATATATAATTTTTTATTTTTTTCAAATAAAAAGACATTGATTACGTTTTCTGTTTGTCAATTTAAAAATAGTTTGACTTGTACAAACCCTGGGCCAATGCTATTGTTCACAGAGCAGATGAGTGCAACGCACTGGTTGCTCTATCGTGCAGCTGCACTCCTCCAAGGCTTCCTGAATGTGCTGTGGAGAGCCGGAGCAGTATAATTTCTCTCTGAAGGCCTCCTTTACACCCTCTGATCAGCTACCACTGATCATCCGGTCTCCATTGTGGCTACAGTGGCTATAATCTTTGTAAAATTAGCTTCTGAGATGCAGATTTCCTTTTCTTTTTGTTACATTTCCTTTTTGAATTAGCAATTCGAGTGGGTTTTTATTCAAACCCCATTTTTTCCCCCTTCTTCGCCTGTCCTAGATGGTAAGCGATTTAGAAGATGATTTTCAGTCTACAGCAGTCGAAACTCAAGTGTTGGAATGATGTCAGCGTCTTCATCATCTAGATTTACATCACACTCTAATGAAATCTCTACTGCTCTGTCTGTGAACACAATCAGTCAACCCCTTTATCACTTACGGTTAAATATCAGCTAATTCTGCCATAAAGTGCGGGTCTGTGGGAGTGAGTTCTTGTGTTAATTATGTGCCTTTTTGCGCAACACTTTATTAACAAAAGCACAAGACACTGGGCACTGTTGAATACAAATCTGTTTCATATCTAGAGTTATTAAATAGTAATGAATAATTTTAATTTCTTTTCTTTTTTTTCATTTCCCACCTCTGATTTTTTTGTAAAACTAAAGCACATTTGATGCAATTTATCAACTAATTGTTGTAATTCTATTATTTTCTGGTAATGCTCAGTTTGTTAGAATTATTAAAACTACTGTTACAACATTTAGCTAAAATCCACTTAATACCACTTTTATTTTGTTAAGCAGTTTAGATGAATTTACAACACACTCCCATGCTCGACAGAATTTTTTTTCTGGAGTGCAAGTTCCTCCTATCTCTTGTTCTCTGTTTTACTACCTCTAGTGCCCATATTTACTTCTCTCTTTGAAACACTAGATGAGTTGACTCCGCTCGGTGTTTATGGTGTTTGTTTTGAGTGAGTATTGTGAACATTAATCAAGACCTAAGCAAGCATTTAACATTCTTCATTAAACTGCCACATTGCTTGTTACAGCAGTGAGGTTGTTCCATTTGTCCATTTGTTTTATGCATTGACCTTAGTTACGCATATTGACACAGTACATGCTCTAATTCATGTACACACACCTGTGCACACACAGACCCTTTGCCTAATGTATAACGAATGCTATTCTTTCTTGTCATGCTATGCTTTTGAATGACAAGGAGTGGCCTTAACATGGGCAGCAGTGCCATGCCCATTCAAGCTGAAGGGGAACAAGTGGATTTTTAATGAAGATGAAGTTGCACGATTGCCATTAATTGTCATTATTGTCAGTAATTTTTTCTTACCTTTCAACTTATATTTATTTATTTTTTAAGTGCAATACTGAATATTCTCTGTGCAGCGGGGCCATGTTTCACCGACATGCAACCCTGAGCTTGTCAGGTGTCCTGCAGGTACCCACGCACACATGCCGTCTGAGGAGTTATTTTCCACAGGTGAAACCTTACACCTACGCCATCATCTCTTGCTCACTGTAACAGATACCAGCTGTCACAAAACACCAGCGTTCTTCCCCTGCCAGCCTCCCTGCTGTCTGACCGATTCTCTCATCCTCCTCTATATCCTCTTCTGTACTTCTCTTTTCTCTCATCTTCCTGCGTCACATCTCTCTCTGTGCTTCTTTTCCTGTTTTCACTCTTCTTTCCTTCCTCACCTCATATTTCTGCTTGCCAGCACATCTTCCCCTGTCATGCACTGCTGCAGAGGACATCTTCTCTGTTCATCATTATTTATGATCGTTCAGCACTCTTCCACAGAAAGACACTTCAATGAAATATTCACCTGCTCAACTTGCTGTGAACAGTGTGAAGTGGTTTACCCAGACTTGTTTATCCTGTGTATGTGACCTGTATCCGCTGTTCTCATGTCTGTACTGGTCTTATCTAATCTGCCTGCTTCTTTCTGGCACCAAACACGGCATCCCTGCTGTGTGCTACAGCATGTCGCTGCTTGTGCTTGTCATCTATAGCAGCTGCTGGGAGCGAACGGCCGATGCACACTTACTGCACCATTTCGGTTTGCAAAGACTCCCATAATGCTATGATAAATCAGCACAGCAGGGCACCTCACAGGTTTCTCTCTGCACTGGTTTTGTCAAATACATTTTTCCTTTTCACTGAAAATAGTGAGTTGAGTGTTTCTTTGCATAGTCCACCAAAAAATGAAAATTATGTAATCAAGAAGAATATATCAGTTCCCATTGACATCCATAATATGGATAAAAAAATGCTATAGGGCTGTGACGGTGGCAGATTTCTACCACCGCTGGGGTAATGGATCAACTACCGCTGGTGGCGCGGTGTTGATATATGTATATATATATATATATATATATATATATATATAA
>NW_015506215.1:123752-171764 GCF_001515645.1 Sinocyclocheilus grahami | reverse complement strand
GGAAACCTTTGCAGGTGTTTTGAGTTGATTAGCTGATTGGTATGTCACCATATTCTAATTTGTTGAGATAGTGAATTGGTGGGCTTTTGTTAAATGTGAGCCAAAATCATCACAATTAAAAGAACTGTGTGCATTGAATTTATTTAATGCACGAGTTTCACAATTTGAGTTGAATTACTGAAATAAATGAACTTTTCCACGACTTTCTAATTTATTGAGATGGACCTGTATATATATATATATATATACATACAGTGGTGTGAAAAAGTGTTGGCCCCCTTCCTGATTTCTTATTTTTTTGCATGTTTGTCACACTTTAATGTTTCATCTAACAAATTTAAATATTAGTAAAAGATGTCAGTTTAACACGTTAAAAATATTTAACGCAATTAACGCAGGGGCAGGGCTAGGGTTGGCCACCCCATTCACAACTGCTTCTGTCACTTTTTCTCTTGACGAGAAGTGTATTTATTCAGTCGCAGAATGACTGTGGTCGTTCAAACGGTACTGTGCTCGAAGCACGTGCTCTTCAATTGCATGCACAAAGGTGTCGGCGCGCTGTCGCCTGCATCCTTTCATATCAAAGAGCGAAATAAACTACATGCATGCAATGCCGTGGTCAGTTAAATCATGAAGTTACCAAAAAGGCGATTAAAGCTGCCTTAAAACTGTGCATGCATGTAATATATTTTATATGAGTCACATTTAAGAACATGTCTCTGAAATGGTTTTCAAAACTGTCCTGGAGCAGCCCAGCACTGTCTCACTCATCTAACACACCCGATTTAACTCGTCAGCTCGTGTTTATTTTAGCACTTCAGTCAGTGAATACGCAGCCTGCAAAACACTAAAATAAATATCAAAGAAATAATAGCGTTAAACAAGAAAGTAGCCTAAATAAGAAAGTTAAATACACCCTGTCTACAGGACGCGAGCTGTGCAGCGCGACAAAATACTATAAAACTCATTATAATCAGTGATGCTACATTGGATGCTGCACAACATGACAAATCCCCGACAGTAAACTGCCGCGTTCTATTATGAGGTACTGACACAGAGTTCAAATGTCCTGTGTAGACACTAGACAGACTCAACCTGTTGCGACGCGACGGTGTCGCGTCCGGTGTAGACATGACACGGTTCACTGTTCCGCTACTGTTATTATTACTGTTATTACACTTGTATACAAAACTTCGTATTATGCTTGTTATAGAGTGTGTGACGTCACGTGCACTACCGCCGGTGGCAAGCGACCGTCACAGCCCTAAAATACTATGGTAGTCAATGGGAACTGAAACTGTTTTGTTACCAATATTATTTAAAATATCTTATTTTGTGTTTCACAGAAGAAAGAAATGAGGGTCATTTATGAGGGCGAGTAAATGATGACAGAATTTAAATTTTTTTACTGTCCCTTTAAGTGTATAAAATGCTATTTTTTTCTTAATAATTTTCTTGGAGAAGCTCCTTAAAATAGATTTAGTTAATTAATTAAGTGGTAATGATTTTCAACCAGCTTTGTATTGTTGCGACATATGCCGTATAAAGTAAATAAAGAATGTGTATTACTTGTTACCTGCACCAAGATTGTCTTTATTAGAGCTACTTAAAGCAGAATTTAGATTGGTTGTCATTGCTAATTCTGTTACTTCCCTGTTTAATACTGTAAAGCTGCTTGGAAACAACCGCTGTCATATAAAACGCTATATAAGTAAAGGTGAATAGACATGACCAAGATATCTCCATTTATTTGTCAGCAGAAGTCCACCGAATTACATAGCCCAGGTCTTTTGTGAAAACTACAGATCGTATGTCCGCATTTTTGTACCCCTGCTCATGGATAGTCTGATTGAACCCAGTGAATTATGGATGTTGAAGTTTTCCTACCTTGTTTATACCGCAGGAGTTTTTTTCCTGTTTTTTTTAAATGCATTTTCTACTGCATAGTAGGGCTGGGCAAAAAATCGAATGCGATTTTCATGCAAATCTCGTCAGTAAAGTGGTGATTAGTAGTAAATCTCTAGCACGTGCTTTCAGATGGAGCGGCATTTACTACACAGAGACGTAGATCACTGACAAGCTACACAAAATCGCGTTCTAAATTGGCAATGAATCGCCTGCGATTTTGAACACGATTTTTATGGCTGTCAAGAAGAGCCTCTAGAAACCGTTTGTTGAGCATTGAAACATATGGTTGTTCAGATCTTTGTTGGAAAGAAAATTTAGAGACTGGACCAGCAAGATATTCCTCAGTCAGCATTATTTTCCCCCCACAAAAGGAACAGTCAGTTTGTTTAACCTGTCAGTGGACGTCAAACTCCACCGCAACTCCTTCAGGACTCTCAACAGTTCAGATAAATGCATACCGTCTGATGCCTTGAATAAACAGCACAGTGCATCTGAATGTTTTTTTGCATTTGTGGTTGGTGTTAATACATAACGTCATTTATGTAATGTCTAGGGAATGTTTATGCCAAAAACAACATGAGGACCATGACAGATTGAGTAGATAAAGCCCATTCAGATGTTATGGCGCTTCTGAGTGTCATGTATCCACAGTTCCAGTAGTTTAGCATGGCCGAGTCCAGCTCTGAGCCACGCGTGGCTGCACCTCGGCTCTCTGCCAGTAAGCAGCTTTGCGCTTCACGCCATCTGCTCCAGCAGTTTGTGTTGGGGAAAACACAGCCCCTCTCGCACCCGTATTAGCAAGATACAGTGATAATAATAAGCTCTCAACCACCTCTTCAATTTGCATTCTTCTCCAGTTTGCCGGCATTGCAATTTTATAGCTGAATCAGAATAGACTTGTTCTTGAAATGCAGATCTTTTTATTTATTAAGAAGTGTCTGCTTGTTTCTTGAAGGTCGGCAGACTGGTGTAAGTTGCAGAGGACATGAGATTAGATTTGGGTGCGTTTACATGCACAGACTCGTAAACCAATTATTCTTAATAATATGACAATAATATGACAACATGTAAGGTCATGTTAACACCTTAAAACCATGTTGTTTTATAATGTTAAGGTCATACAACACATTCTTTTTTTTTTCCCAGCCCCCTGGTTTTACTGATTTCTTGATGATGATGAAAATTATGATTTCTACGTCTCATGTAATGTGGGTTTTTATAATGAGCTGATTTTTGATTGAGGTTAATTCTCTTTATCTCTTGGTGGAGATTTATTGTTATAAATCCTTTATTGTTACTGTTATGGATGGTCTTGCTGGTGTTTCTTAAAAGCAATGAGCGACAAGACTGATGGTGCACCCATTCATCGTGACATGCCAGACAAGACCTTTTAACCTTGTGGCTTATTGCTTTAGTAAATCTCACCAAATGCTCTGCTTAAAAACTCAATTACTCATGACTTGTAGGACAAAACTCCCCAGCAGTCTGTGTGTTTGTGCGCTTTTTAAATTTTAATTGTGTAAGTATGAGTGAATGAGAGAGGCTTGATCTGTGTACTTGGCTAGAGCTGTGTATGTGATTTGCATGGCTCTGTCTGAAAAATACTGCCTTCTGTCCTATGCTGGCAGCATAGATAAATACTTTTTTAAATGTTTTAATTTTTTATATTTACACTACTGTCCAAATGTTTGGGGTCACGATATTTTTTAAAGAAATTTAAGTTTTATTCAGCAAGGATGCATTAAATTGTCCTAAAGTGACAGTAAATACTTTTTTCAGCCTTCAGTTATAGGCACAATCTAGCACTGCTGCTCTCCAAACACTCCTCCCTTAAACTCTGTCCTCCACACGTTCACTGCACCTGCAGTTCATTAACAGTTCAGCCAGAGAACTCTGATGACAGGAAGACAGCAGCCAGCCTGAAAGTGTTCTCTGTGGAGCACTGACCTAGGAACTGTACAGAGAGAAGTTCTGACAACACATATTTTATAAAGTCTGTCTATTTTTATGTCTGGAAATCTGTGGGTCACAGTGAACTGGGTCGTCTGTAATGAAATATAAATTGTGTACCTGAGGAGGAGGGTGAGAAATTCTTACCGACTCGCTGGATGTAATTTAGGGAATAAATGTCAAGTTTAAAAATGTGGCCACGTTGAGCTTAAAGTATGTAAATATCACACCAGCTCATTTTCACTCACTGTAGATATATATATATATATATATTTATTTATTTTTTTCCTCTACAAGAAAAGAGATTATCTGATCTGTCAAGCTTGAAGCTAAATCCTAAGAATAGTTAAATTTGGATAAAGTTATATTAATTTGTGTCTGATTTATTTTATTTGCTTACTATGAGAATTAAAATGTTCCTCTGTTTAATGTTTCATTTACTCAGATAAATTGATTATGTCCGTGTCCGTTTTTTTTTTAATGACTGATCGACTGACTGCACATCATCTTTACCTATAGGACAGAAACACAAACAGATCTGTTGACATCAACCCATTGCACACAAACAAGCAAAACTTGCTCCAGAGGTCTCTGCTGCCATCTTTCTTCAGGCCTGCAGAAACACTCAGAGCTCACGCTGAGAAGGGTTAAAGGCTTTGGGAAATCAGATCACAGTTCTTCACGGAAAGCCAGTCTCTCCCCAGCCTCTACTCCCCGCTGTTCCTCAAACACTCAGTCCACACAGAACATTCTTATCTTTCTCATTGCTGATGTGAGCATTCCTTCATTCCTAGAAAGAGGCCAGGCTTTTTACTTCAGCCGCTGATACTCAGCTTGGGGCTGTCGAGCAACGTACTGCTCTAATGATATTGTTGAAACGGAAAATCTCACTTCCCCCCAAAAACGTTTCCATATGAGGTGTAATTGTATGAATGACTTGTTGGGTACTTGTTCTTGCTACGTATTACTATCAGGTTTTTTTTTTTATTTTTTTTTTATGAATTATGGCTGTGTAAAGATTAAATTCATGGGTCAATATAACAACAATAGCTAAATTTTTTGAGAGCAGAGGAAACAAAGGCAATGTTGAGGCCGACTAAATGAAAAATTGTTCATGCAGGAAGGTTAAGGCATGTGTGTTATTATGTTTGATTGTGGTTTTTGTTCTGTTGGGAAAGATCTGTATTTTTACTGACAATAATAGTTATTTGCCCACTCGTAGAAGAGGTTGTTCATTGCTGCTGGCCTCTGTATAAAGAGACTGAATAATCAACCAAAATTTGAACTTTTTAGGGATCATAATCATGATTTCTAAACTGGCTACCTGTATATTTCATTTTTAATTTTGAGTAAATGTATAAAATAAGTGTTTATTTCAACAATTTAAAGATTTTAACATCTCATTTACTATAATTTAATTGCAACATAGCCTATCTTTATCCCAGCATGTGCGGGACTCTAATTTACCTGTTTGTTTCCTTTCCAGGGGGCCGTTTAGTGTGGTGCGAAGATGCATCAACAGGGAGACGGGCCAGCAGTTTGCTGTGAAGATTGTGGATGTGGCCAAATTCACCTCCAGCCCTGGCCTCAGCACAGAAGGTAAAACACTCGTTTTCCTCTTTAGGTGACGATTGTGAGAAGAATTCATCAGCTGTGACCTTTCCAGAGCTCAGAATACATATTCAGTGTTATCTCATGAATAAGCACTGAATTCTTTACATAGAGCTGGAAATGAACCAAACAGAATCTCTGGGTTTGTGTTGATTTAATCAACCATTCTCTAATCAGGACCTTTGGAGAGGAAAACCTGTATGTCTTCACCACCAACTCACCTCCTAAACATCTGCGGTTTCAGTAACTAATACAGCTGTCCAAAATGTACTGTGGAATTAGCATTGCTTTGTTGATGTGAAAATATAAGAAGTGCTGCTTGGCTGTTACATATATACAAAATACAGAGAGTGGACAGCATGTGTGTTTTGCTGAGATTGTGGATAGGCCTGCTATAATTACATTATAATGGGATAGAGTAACCTTGAAGACCTGACTTATTGTGCTCTTGTGTGATCACAGATTTCATGGCACCTTACATGGCACCTTAGGGAGGTTTTAACACTTGAGTGTTTTTCAATGTGTGAGTCTTGCTCTGAGTGTGTGTTGCTTTAGATGTTTCTCAAAGCATCTACGCAACAGGACTGTTTTTTTAAACAACAGATAATGATGCAGATTATTCTTTTTATTATTTGATGACACTGAAGCCTGGAGTAATGGATGCTGAAAATTCAGTTTTGGCATTTTTTTATTTTTTTATTTATATATTGTTTTTTGCTATTTTTATTTATATGTATATATTTTGGGGTATGGGGTGCCATGCTGAGTTAGTGCTAGTTCCACTAGTCGACTCAAAATAACTGTGTGTAAAGGGTGTCACACCTGAGAACTGTTTTTCCCCCCCTGAAATGTCATCCTCTTCTGTTTAGATCGTATTGACTGATTAAGAGTTGACTAAACGATTGCCTCTCGCTCTCATTTTCCTGTCACATTTCAGCTTCCTGTGTTGGCAACAGATCAATGTGAAGCTTGTCTAAATGACAGGAGTAGTACACAAACATAAATATAATGAATCAAGATGGCCTTAATGAAGTAACCTTTACCCTCTTAATGTTTGTGGTATGTGTTTGTGTGTAAGATTTTGCAAAAACAACTAGTGGACCTTAGCTTAGTCAGCTAACAAGACTGACCGATATGCTCGGTGTGTGCAGTACTGAGGTTGGAGTCTACAAGTCTCCCTTGAGAAAGACAGATTCACTGTACTTCCTCTGTCTCAGTGAGGGTGTGTGTAAGCATGGAAACATAGCTGAACAGTTTCGGCGTGAATTCTCTGAAGACTTTATCTAAATTTCTTTGGGTGGGATGTTAAGTACGCATGCATGTGTGAAAGATCTTTGCCCAGGGCTTTGTGTTATCTCAGTCCACTGCTAAACCTCTGTCTTATCTCTCCTGAGTTTCACAGTCTCTGCAAACACTCTGCCCACCTCCCATCTGTCTTCCTCCTATGTGGGAGAGAACACACTCATGCTGGTATTTCAGAATCTACTGTAAAACTCATGAGACTCAGTGATTAAAATGCTACAGTAACTTTAACTTTTGTCACTGTGTTACCTTTCAAATGTCTATTGCTCTCTGAGTTCAGGATAGAAGCAACTCAATGAACTTTGCTTCCTTGTAGTTTATTTGTGGTTTACGAGGACTCTCCATAGGCGTAATGGTTTTTATACTGTATACATTTTATATTCTCTCCCCTTACCTTAAACCTGCCACTCACACAAAACTACTGGCAATTTTTTTTTTTTTTTAAATACAGTTTAGTCTGTTTTTTAAAGGGGTCATATGATGCGATTTCAATTTTTCCTTTCTCTTTGGAGTGTTACAAGCTCTTGGTGCATAAAGAAGATCTGTAAAGTTGCAAAGACTAAAGTCTCAAATCCAAAGAGATATTCTTTATAAAAGTTAAGAGTCAACCGCGCCTACCTAAAACGGCTCATTCTAACACGCCCCCACATGTCTACGTCACGATGTGGGAAGATTTGCATAACGCCGCCCAAATGTTCACGCAAAGAAAGAAGGCGTAACTTTTATTCTCGCTGTAGTATTGTTGTTGCCGCCGCCGCCATGTCGTGAAGGCGCTGTGTTTCATTGTGAAAGCGAAACTACTTTGTTTGGTCGTCCAAAAGAGGACGATATCCGCTTCGTCATGCCTGGAGCTGATCCGTACTGGTCGCTGAGGAAATACATCAACTTCGCGCTGTGAATCGCCGGATCGGCTTTCAACGTGGACGAAGCGGAGTCCAGCTCGGGGTTGTCGGACGCTCCTTCGTTGAATCCGCCTCTGCTCACACAAGCCAACCTCCAGCTGATCCGTACTGGTCGCTGATCTAGGCCTCCGGCCTCCGCTCACTCAAGGCCGCGGGGTGTGACGCTGTTTCATTGTGAAAGCAAAACTACTTTGTTTGGCCTTCCAAAAGTGGACACGACTAGAAATCGGTGGTTAAGTTGTATTTACAACACTGTTCCAGAACAGTTTAACCCAAATATTCAGATGTGTCCAGCAAGGTTATTTTCGTAAACAGAAATAAAATAAAAACGTCAAAATAATTGAAAAACTAAAACGAAACTAAACTAACAATAGTTACTGAAAAACGAACTGAAATAAAATAATAATTATCAAAAATAAATAATAATTTTCGTAATCATTATGTGCTCACCCCTTGGCGGAAATATACAAGGTGTGTGGAGGTTTAGGGAAATAGCCTACCTGTAATGGCGCATCACGCACATGGGGTTATCTGACGGAGAGACGCTAAGCATTTTAAAGCCTGCACGGGTCCTGTTTGGTAAACGTGCACCAGCAGTACCAGCGAGTCGCGACCCGAACCGCACTCGCATTAAATCTATTACATCAGGTAAGCAAGATTATTTATTTTATCATGTAACACAAGCAATCAAACCAACATTAGGCATTCTAAGTTGGTGCTTTGAAGAAAAACAGACATGCAGTGCAACCTGATAATTAACAGGAAAAAAGATGAGAACGCGCATCCTTTCTGTAAACAACACAAAACTTTAGCCAATCATCTTCTGATCACTCTGCCAGGCTTTTGAACAAATGTGCATTGGCTAAATCACATCATACACACGCTTATAATTCTTCATAAATGAAAAGAACATTCAAATATAAGCCTATACTCTTAAATGCGATTGCCGTTATTATTGAATTTCATTAGTCCCAGTTTTGATTGATGCACGGCTGTTCACGGAAAAGTGAGCAAGACACCACAGTTACAATATCATGATTATGGTTAAATAAGAAAAGACATATAACCAAATCAGGCTACATTTATTTTCATACTAAATATCTCAACACACATCATTGGATATGACATTAAGCGCAACTTGTGTAGATTAATTTAGTAAAAAAAGGCTTGCCTGCTTTCTTTGGCGTGTATTTGTATACTTTTACTATCTAATCAATCTCAGCATGCGTTAATTTTGTGTCGCTATATCTTTGCCTCACTAAGGTTAAATTATGCCTATGTCTTTCTTTGGCCTGCGCTCTGGAAGTGATCTGTTAATTCTGCTGAACTTTAATTAAAACTGAAACTAAACTACATAAAAACTAAATAAAAATGCGTTCACAAAATAAAAACTAAACTAAAACTAACAAAAATATGAATGAAACTAATAAAAACTAAACTGAATTTTATGGCAAATTTGAAAACGATATTAAAATAAAACGAATTAAAAAATTCAAAGCTATAATAACCTTGGTGTCCAGCGCATTTTATGGAGGACTGTTTCCTGATCCTGGTAGAGTAGACTACAATGCCGGCTATTCTGACTCACAGACTGTAAGTATGTTTTTATATTTAAAGAATTTGCCACTGACGATTCAAACGCAAATTTTTTGGGCAGTGTAGAGTAGCACTTGTTGTTTGTCATTTCTCTGATCACAAATGCATACATGGTTTTATCTTTACACGGCGCGATGCAACGCAACGCGTAAAAAGACAGTATAAGTCATTATAATCCGTAATTATGTCCCCACTGGATGCAACAAATGCCTCGTTTATAATGGGTTTTAATGTTTTTGTCTCGTTGCTCCGGCCTGACAGGGCTTCACAGTATGGTAGGGGCATAACATTTCCGTCACACGCTTGAGGTATTCGGCCAATCACAGCGCACTGGATAGCTGGCCAATCAGAGCACACCTCGCTTTTCAGACCGATGAGCTTTATAAAAATCAACTCGTTTCAGAAAGTCGCTGCATAGAGGAGAAACAATAATGTACAGTATGTGGAAAATAATGTGTTTTTTGAACCTTAAACCACATAAACACATTTCATTACACAAAATAATGTTCTTTTTAGCAGCATCATACGACCCCTTTAAGCGATTTGGTTTACGGGGACGAAGGAAGTGTCCTCATAAACCATGTTTACATTGTAGTACCCATGAAATTATACACATTTGTGTCCTCAAAAACCATACCAGAAACCGTGCACACACCCTCGTCTCTAACATTACGAATTCTCTTGTGAACTTTGTAACAGAAGGTAATTCGTCTTTTCATACTAGAAGCAACAGCTCTGCACAATAACTGCCAATCAGAGCAATTGCTTAATTAACAACGAGTGACTTCAGACCACTGAGATTTTCATGTGGCTGAGGCTACCCATCACCATGTCCTGCCTTAATTTCATGTCACATATCACAGGCTGACACTTAGGTTTCCACATTTTGCACTTGTTTTTGATTGGTTAAAATATTCTATAAGAAAGGCAACATTTCCTAAAAATCTTCCATTCCGATGTTGGTCGCTTTTCATTGGAAACCTTGTCTTTTATTATCATTACAATTATTGCACCCAGATCTGTGGATTCTCAGCGTAATCTGAAAAATCAGCAGTCAGCGGTAATGAGCCTTGTAGACGAGTAACACTTCCCATAATTAAGTGACATTACTGACTCTTGCGCTGCTTGACACTTCAGCTAGAGATTCTGCTCTATGGCTTTTATTTTGAGATGCTGGGTATTTTTTCCACTTCTTACTCGTATTTCTTACATGACCTGTCTACAAAACACCTGTTTACATAACCTGGCATCCTTATTTGAAAAAAAAGTCTCATTTAAATATTTCTGCAGTCTTGAAGAAATGTAATGTATAAAGCTCTTTTTGCTTAATATTAAAATACTATATGGTGGTTTGTGGGTGTGGGGTTTTGTTGTTTGTTGGTTTTGTTGTTTCCCCTCTACTGTAGTATGAATAATAGGTGGTGAAAAGCAAAGAAGTGCCACTGGCATTTGTAGTACATGTACGTATCTGTGCATATTTGTAGTATCACCTGTATACATAAATCTGTATGAAACACTGTACTACTGTTGGCACATCCCAAAGCTGATAATTTTGTGTTGTCTAGACAACAGCTGGGGGAAACTACACCGTTGTCTGTGCCACTTTTGTGTTTGTAGCACCTTAAGGTCATCATGCCAGCTGCCAGCCATCTGTGACAAATCCTCTCAAAACTCTATAAAACCTATTCTGTGTTTAGGGTCTACAAATGCACACATTTTTGTTTGCGTTGAGTCCAGTGTTTTGTTATAGCCGCACTTAGGACATCGATACACTGGAGTACGGATGCTTTCATGTACCATTGTAGCACTTACCGTAAAGCACAACGCTAGGGAAAGCCCATAAGGGCCACTTAAATCAGATGAGACAGATTATCTGTTACTGATGGACAGAAATGAACGTAAAGATTATATTCAGTGTGGTTTTAGTTTCTGAAAGACAGATTGAGGTTTTCTTAAAAGCAGGGCTCAAGTGTGTATACGTTGAGAAGCATTTATGTACACAGTGGTTATTTATGACAGACCAATTTCGAAATTTGTTTGTTTCATAGGTTGATAAGGATGTTGATTCAGCTGGATGTTGATGGTGACTTTTTTCCTCATCTATTCAGATGTCTGTAATTTTACATTACTACTCAGATGTCTTAATAGAAGCTCATTGCTCAAGGTCAGCTTCCATATGTATTCAAAAGGATATAATGTAAATATAAAAAAAATATATTTTTGAATTCATTTATAATGTGTTATATTGTTATCATTTTTAATATTGCAATTTAGAGAAGAAAAAATAAATTTTTGTAGTTTATTGAACTATGATGTCACTTTGTAGGCCAAAACCCAGAAGCGAGTTAGCATTTTAGCACTTCCTGTTCCATCGTCCCAGAGTCAATGGGATTTTTGAATGGGAGTTTGCTTAAATCCCCTAAAATAAGGTCCATGGTTCACACAAGCTCAAGATACTTTCACGTTTTATTCTACGACATAAAACACACCAGTGGCACCCCACTCGTGATTGTTTTAAACGGTTACGTTTCTTAAAAAAGACGATTGCTAAGAAGTTGCTAAATGGGATTACAGGCTCTGTCGGAGACATTAAACATCATTACACCAAACATTTGATCAATTTACAGTATTTTGCAATTGTAGTATCATTTATAGTACAATTAATTGTAGAATAACCAATTAATAGTTTCCTGCATTTTATATTGTTGTTCGACAATGTTTTTTTGCTTTGCCCCGAAATGAGAAACAAGAATTTGGATGGAAGATGCTCGTTTTTTTTTTGCTTTCCTACTGATGTAACCCAGCAGAGACTCAGGTTCAGACCATAAACTCATGATTATTCCATGTAAACGCCACATTTACTGGCTTAGTCACGGTGAAAGTGAAACTTTTAATGATGCATAGTGCTTAAAGCCACGTTAAAATTAAATGTTTACGGCCACATGAAGCTGGTATAGATTGAGAATTTGCTAGCAAGGATAATAAAATAACATTTTGTGTACCCTCCCTAACAAAATGAAAGCTGAAATGTGGTACTTTATTCACTAAAATAAGTTTAATCTTACCATATCCAAAAACTCAATCACTCTGCTGTTATTAAATAGATTAAATGCACTAGAATTTTATTGAATAGTACGTGGAGATATGTTTTTAATTAGAATATCATGTTAATCAAGGATTTATTGACTTTTAAAGGTGACATATCATGACAATCTGACTTTTCTAGGTTGTAAGTGCTATAATCAGGTCCCCAGTGCATCGACCAACCAAGGAAACGTGAAAAAGATTAACCCAGTAAGTTTGTATTGGTAAGCCTTTTCCTGCAAGCGTCTAAGAAAACGAGCATGTCTGATTTCGTAATCTGTAAGTTTCCACCCACGGCACGGTCATTTTGATTTCGCAAGCGACAACGGTGTGCCAGTTCTAATGCCATGGCGAAAGTTTGAGCAGAACATGCTAACTATTCTGTCTTTGGCTGCACAGACGAGCATAGAACACTATTTAGAGTCCCTACCTCAGAGACAACAGAGCAGTGAATTTATTTATTGTATATTGCTGCTGCCACACAGATCTAAAATAAACATGCGATTTATTTCCCAGCAGTTTACCTTCACAGACATAACCGACTATTTTTGTAACTCGTGTGTGTTTTTAATGTAAACTTGTGTGTGAATGAGAACTTAGTTTAGTACTCACATGCTGTGACAGCCACTTTCTGTCCGTGTGCTTCAGATGTGTGCTCTCTGAAATCCGTATATCAGAAGTTTAAACTCATATGGTTTAAAACGCATGATTTCAGCGCGATAAACATGATAATCAGAACCAAAACAGATGTTTTTAGCAGCTCCGAGCTGTAATGGCACAGCTCTATTCTGGAAAAGGGGGCGGGGAACAGTAGCTCATTTGCATTTAAAGAAACAGGCCCGAATATGGATGGGCGCTTTTTATTTCACTTCTTTTGGACTGAAGCACTGCAACACCCACTGACTGCAATGATAGAGCTTGGGATAGCCAGGACAATTTTTAATATAACTCTGACTGGATTTGTCTGAAAGAAGAAAGTCATATACACCTAGGATACCTCGGGGGTGAGTAAAACACAGCCTAATTTACATTGAGTAAACTAACCCTTTAAATTCATCTACAGAGTAAATCCTTTTCACTGAACACGTTAAAAATTTGTTTGAAAAAGTTGTGGGAAGCATGATGGTGGTGACGTTGAAGGCGAACGACCATGGTGCTGTAGTTCGTTTATAGCCTAAGTTTAGCTTTTAAGCTCTGGTGCTTTTATTTAGGCTTTAAAATTCATAAAAGTTCTATTATTTTGTTAAGATTGTTTTGATTGAAAAAACTTGAAAGTTTCATGAACTATGGTTGAACACCGAGCTTATTTTTTTGCGATAATCCAAAAGCCTATGGAAAAATCCTATTGGCTTTTGTTGAGGGAACCAGTTTGATACTAACAGCCGATTGGCCTACAAAGTGATGTCATAATTCCCCCACTCTATTCCTTGAAAAAGAAAATCCATTCTTCAAAACACCAAGCTTTGTTACATCTTTGTCGAGTGCCCTGGACTGTTGGAGTCACTAATTCTTATTCTGTGTACTGCAGGACTAAATTAAATGTCTTTCACTCTCCAGCTCTCAGAATCATAGATAAAACCTCACATTTGAAAGTGGCAGCTAAACAACTCTCTCTGTAGGAATTCTGGCCCTTCAGTAACACTGTCATTCATGTTTTTTTTGCAGCAAATTCTTTGAGAAAGTGTGTGGTCTTCCAGAGGGCCACAATCAAACTTTAGTGGGGTCCTATTGATCTGGGGCGAAAAAGAAGAAATCTGTCCAGAATCGAAGGGAATGCCGCCTCCAAGAGGCAGAGAGATAGGCTCCTTTATTGTCTTCCCTGCAGGAGGCTCTAAAGTCTCCACCATAGCACACGCAAACAGCTGAATGTTAAATGGCATTATCATCATCATCACCACTGCAGAGCTCCAGCAGTGTCTTCTGCAACAAGGTTGTTTTGAGGTTACTGCTACCTTTTCGTTTAGCTACGCAATTTATTTAATGCTATTTATGGAAAAGAGAGTGTTTTGTGTATGTTTTTCAAAGCGACTCCATTCAAGATATTTACAGAGAGGAAAGCCTCCAAACAGCCTGTGGGAAATCCACAATTATAATTTAAAAGACCCTCCGTTGCTTTTCATGTTTGCTTCTCTGCAACGTTTGTATAAAGTCACCAAATCATGAAAAGATTCACTCAGAAAGCTGCAGACACAGAGGTTGTTAGCCTGGGTGAACTGTTTTTCTCTACGGATCAGATCAGTATGGTTTGTTTCAACCTCTTTTTCCCAAGATCTCAAAAAATGTCTCTCCAGAAGCATTTAGCAACTTTTCAAAAGTTGTTTCTTTTTTTCAAGACTATTGTTGGGGCAGCCTTGTTTTAGAGGACTTTCTTAGCTATACACAGACATGATTTCTTCAAGGTATTTTATGGTTGAAGTTAAAACCTATATATATATATACATATATACATATATACATATATTTTACATTAAGGCTGCACAATAAATCGCAATGAAATCGCAATCACGATTAGGCAAAAGCTGCGATTGTCATGTGCATCTTGTCAGTGAAGCACGATTTTGTGATCAGTTGTAAATCTCCATCCGAAGGCCAGAGGGCGCTCTCGCACTGAAACTCCAAATAGCATAGCAGAAGAAACCCAGGAAATCCCTATAGCAGTAGCTGAATAAACAGAAGATTTAACTGCTTTCATTGATTCAACGTGACTAATAAACACAAGACTACGGCAATATATGATTTATCTGAGTTCTTATTATATTATTATTATAATTTTCATTATAATAATGCAATGCTAATCGATATAGACTTTAATCACTGCTTAGAACACTGAAATATGTTGTGTGCCCTATTCTGTGTAAGAAGCCACATCAACTCTCAGAAGGATTTATTTCAAACACTCGACTGACGTTATGAAGTGAGTTTGGAGTAAAAACATGTTTTTAAATGTGGTATTTTCACATGCTTTCAGATGGAGCAGCATGTACTACACAGAGCCGTAGTTCACGGGGGAGCTACGTAAACAGAGGTCATTATCGCGAACGATTTCTTCGATTTCATAATCGCGCGATTATATTTGGGTTTTTATTTATAATTTTTTTGCGTAGCTTGTCAATGAACAAGTTAGTACGCTTGTGTTGAAACACTAAATACTCTTTGGAACATTCTCAAATCATGCTCATTCCCTCCACAAGTGTGTATGTATATTTATATATATACCACATAAGTGCATGACTGAAGCAGATATATCTGTAGTACTGGGTGCTAAAGCCATGCATCTGTAACCCGTGTCAGTGGTGGGGTGGACACCACTTCACTTGCGCTGTAATTATTACAACACTTAGAAGACAATTAGGCTGTTCAACAGCCTGCTGTAATCAGCCAACCTGCCACTAAAGAATGAGCGATAGAGCCAGAGGATACGACAGAGAAGGAAGGAACACTTCCTAGGCCTCTGCTGGTGATCATGCCATTTATTATACCTTAAAGATTAGGCCATATGTACCCACATCCTAACTGGTTTTTAATTGGATATTCTCATCTTAGCCTCTGTTTTGTTGTTGTTAGATTAGTACAGTATATTTTGATATTGTTTGCTGAGAGAAACATCTTGGCTCATGGGTTTTGTGATTTCAGAATCAGAATCAGAATCAGAATGAGTTTTATTGCCAGGTATGTTTACACATACGAGGAATTTGTTTTCATGACAGAAGCTCCACAGTGTAACAGAATGACAGTGACGGAACAAAAACACAGATAATAAAAAATAGAAAAATAGAACAAGTAAATAAGGAATAAAAATATACAAATCGACAATTGTATGTACAGGTATATTATGTGCAAATTGAAATGTAGACTGAGTGTGTGTGTTAGATAAATAAATGTATGAGTGAATAAATAGTGTGTGTTCCACAGTTATTGTCAAGTGTTCATGAGATGGATGGCCTGAGGGAAGAAACTGTTCCTGTGTCTGGCCGTTCTGGTGCTCAGAGCTCTGTAGCGTCGACCTCTGCACCTCAATAACTGTCTGGTTCAGCTCAGCTACCAAATCTGACCTCAGAAGACTTCAGAGGGTAGTCCAGACTGCTGAGCGAATCATTGGTACAACCCTTCCTTCTCTCCAAGAACTGTACTCATCCAGAGTGAGCAAAAGGGCTGGCAGAATCACTCTGGACCCCTCACATCCAGCACACTCCCTCTTTGAACTGTTGCCATCATCCTGTGTGGGGTGTCTTTTCAAACCTGCAGTAGAACTCGTTCAGATCGTCTGCCAGGTGTTGATTCTCCGCAGTGCTGGGGGATGGTGTCTTGTAATTGGTGATTTCTTTTAGACACTGGAAGAGAATTTAATCCTTATTTTGTCTGAATAAATCCTCTTTGCCACTCTGATCTCCTTTTCCAGTGTGTATTTAGCCTGTTTATACAAGACATTATCCCCCTTCCTGTGAGCATCTTCTTTGGCCTGACGGAGCTGTCTGAGTTTTGCAGTGAACCATGGTTTGTCGCTGTTGTAAGTTAAATGAGTCCTGGTAGGAATGCACATGTCTTCACAGAAACTGATATAAGATGTTACAGTCTCTGTGAGCTCGTCCAGATCGGTGGCAGCAGCTTCAAAGACGCTCCAATCAGTGAGGTCAAAACAAGCTTGTAAATCCTGCTCTGCTTCATTAGTCCATCTTTTTACAGTCCTTATTACAGGTTTAGCTGATTTCAGTTTCTGCCTGTAGGTCGGTATAAGATGAACCAAGCAGTGATCAGAGATTTTACGCAAAGTATAAAACTTTGACCCATAATTACATGTTTTGAGCTATCCAGTATATCTACTGTATATATGTTTTTTTTCTTTGTGATATGAAATTTATTTTTCAAGGGCCTTGAGAACAAAGCTCCATTTCTAGCGACTGGGGAACCATTTCTTCCTTTTCTTTTCATCACTGGATCTGAGCAGCCCACCTCTTTACTGTATGTCTGAAATTATTCTGAAGCTTGGCATCCGACAAAGAAATGTGAAATATGGATTTTCATTATTTCTTTAATAATTGCAAAAAAAAATTATAAGATGCTGTATTGATTTTTAGGTCTCCTGTGCCCTTCAAGTCATAAATCGAGACACAACCGATGGTAAAAGGCTGTTAAAATGTAATATCTTGTCTTTTAATGCTCTAGCTGTACCTTAGTACCTCCAACCTGCTGCTGTCTGCCTTCTAGCATGACACTTACCAGAGACTGAGAGATCATGGGAGGTGTGTGTTTACTGTATGTGTGTGTCAGCAGCTGCGTTTGGTGCCATGTGATCTGCGGAGGCCACACTGAGCGTGTGAATGCTGCTCGGTGAGGAGTCCCTGCCGTCCATCAGCACCTCTGAATCACATGCCGACTGCAGCTTTCTCTCTCTCTCTCTCTCTCTATCTATATAAAATGGGTGAGCGTGTTAACCGCCTCTTTATGATTTGTCTCATCATGATTTGGACATCATGTGAAATCCATACCAGTGTGTGAACTCACAGCATGCAGAGGTTGAGCTTGAAAGAAATTGTCAGTGCTGTATGTTGTGGATTGAACTCTAACCATCTCTTTATGGCCGTTTTCTTCAACTAGAGCCTCTAATATATGCCAGGGGTTGATTATGACTGAAATTAATCTTTTTTTTTTTACTGCATGTCTGCAAGTGTATTTTGCACACTTTATTTTAAGGTCCAATTCTCGCTATTAACAAACTACAACTTTTGCCTCAAAAAACTCCCAATTTGCTATATAGTTGCTAATAGTTAGTGAGTGAAGTGACATGTGACCAAGTATGGTGACCCATACTCGGAATTAGTGCTCTGCATTGCACACACACAGCAGTGAACACACACAAACCGTGAACACACACCCGGAGCAGTGGGCAGCCATTTATGCTGCGGCGCCCGGGGAGCAGTTGGGGGTTCGGTGCCTTGCTCAAGGGCACCTCAGTCGTGGTATTGAAGGTGGGAGAGAGTGCTGTACATTCATTCCCCCCAGTAAGGTAGTTGTTAAGTATGGGTATTGAGTAGGATTAGGGATGTAGAATATAGAATAGAATAACTGAATGGTCTTATTTGAATGTGTAATTAACAAATTATCTAAAATGTTAAATAAAATAGTATTTAAAAATGCATATTTACAATTTAGGAATAATAGCTATAAAATAAGAATTTTTAAAGATTCCAAATGTGTTATTTCCAGCACAGAAGACCACACTGAAAAAAATAACTCATAAGATTTACTTAAAAAAATGCTCGTAACAAATTGCACAAACACATTTTAAGTAAATTTTACTGCTCTAATATCAAGTACAACTTACTCGCTATTAAGTAAAATCTACTTACTACTAATCTTAACATTCATGAAGAAATCAAATCTAATTGCACACTAATTAAGTAAATATTACTTAATTATATTTAATTTATTTAAAGTCATTAAGTAAAGTTTATTTATTATTTTCTGTTAATTATCAAAGTCTTCAGGATTACTAAAAAGTTACAGGTTGCTAAACTCTGCAGGGACATGGACCTCGAGTGCCAGAGTTGAGAACCTCTGGTCTATACCGTTATCACAAATCACACAACTAAAATACAATTAAACTCTTTATTTTTCCAACATTAATAAAAGTGAATCAGTCACATTCACATGACCTACTAAAATCTGGACACAAGTTTTTAAAGGTGCAGTAAAGCCTCATAAGAAGTACCATTAATCAACAAAACAAGTATACATCCACTGGTGATATTTGGTCTAATGAAAATAGAAAAAATAAAGTATGACTGAATTCTACTTCAAGTGTCAGCTGTTCTGTAATACAATTCAATCTCCATTACCAACATGAACTGCATTTGCTGCACCATACACATAGTTTCGTCCCCAGGAGGCATAAAATATAGAAGAAGAAAAAAAACTTTAAACAGAACAAGATGAGGTTTTAACCTGACAGAGCTAGGTAGTATTGATATAACCAAAACGGCATCTAACATGAAAACCATCAGTCTGTCTTCCTCCCCACACCTCAAGTGTCCACTGTATTGGCTTGTCGTCAGAGTTAGGTCACCCTGTAAATAAACAGACACAATTTGTGATATTAAAACAATGATCTAAAACATTTAACCACAATTTTATATTATGCAGTGAAGAATAGGTAAAAATAACAACAATAATGTTATATCATGCAAATCTAGATTTATACTTGCCTGAATATGAGAATTAGACCAATCACTCCTTCTGTATGCTCATCAACTCACACTCCGGCTTATTCTGCAGTGAATCCAAAGCCTTCCTGTTAATAGAAACATGTGTTCATAAAACTTTGCTTTTTAACCAACAAATTACAGATTGTTTGAGCAAAAGAAAAGATTTTAACTGACATGAATGGACTGGAATTAACTATAATTAAGTTGAATACCATCATAAACAAGCGTAAAAACACTTTTACTAACACTTTCTGTTCACACTTGGCAACAGGTGCTTTAGGGTTTGGTAGTATGTTAGCTTAGCATAGAAACAAAACACGACAATTAATGAGATGACTACAATGTTATTGCTCTAAACTCTCTCTATTACATCAGTCGAGTGTTTGAAAGAACAGAAACTAACGTTATGCTAAACTATACGATTGTTTTAATTTAGTAATGACGTTAGCTAGCAGTTACAACGTTATACAATTTCCAGTAATTTCCAATTGTGTTAAAGTTTTTATATGAAAAACAGCTTTGTGAATCTCTGAACTATTGAAAACATTTTAGCTGAAATATAATTCATATAAATCAACTGTGACTCTGATTCAAAGCGCTGGTCCAAACGCGCATGCACGGATTCAAGCGCACTGAACTTTTAGATTAGAATTTACTCAATATTTCTCTATTTATGTGCAATGACTATAAAACATGTAAATATTACAAATATTAATAAGAGTTACTCTTCTCACGCAGTTCATTAATTACATGAATTAAATGTGTACAGTTTACTTAGAAAACTGTTTTTCTCCTTGATTTTTATTAGTAGAATTTATGATGATTAATTTAATATATTTAATATTTTTATATTTTTTTTCAGTGCACTAAACAAAGTATGTTTTGAGATGTAGTGAAAAAACATTTCAGTTAAAAATGACAGGAATGGGAAAATTCTCCTGGAATGCATGTATATACACTATATTGACATTGTTAGGAGACAAAATAAATGCACTAGTGAACCGTTTTAAACAACATTTTTTTCTAAAAGTCCACAGGGCCAAACATTCTCCTAGTTGAAGAAACACTCACTGGATGTGTTGGAATGTGTCAAAATGTGTCAGCGCTCTCCACACAATGTGGGTTTGAGTGTGTAGGCTATCATTTAGAAATACGCTTCAGATGATTGCAATACATTTGATAACAGGCTGTTATTCAGAAAGATATTAAGTTGGACCTTCAAACTCCTCTTTCAGAAAGACACATGTTCCTCTTCTATTTAAGAGGGCACAGAAATAGCTGGGTGTAAAGCAGAAGGGCTCCTTCTGCCTTCTTCCTCAGATATGGCATCACTTTAACTTCTAGTTTAATTTCTCTCTATAGCCGTTTATATCCTACCCCATCACTGATCTGTGCTCCCGTCCTTGACTGACTGTTTTGAGTGTTTGTTTGAGATATTTGACAGAGTAGAACGTGTGGTGGATGACTCTAAAGCTTTGCTTGGGGCCTTTTCTTTGGTTTTTGGGGGGCTGGGATGGATGTCATTTTATAAATGCTTCAGGGATCAATCTGGCTGGTTAGTGGACCTCAGCGTCAGGTGGCTCTCTGATACTCTGTTTGATGGATCACTGTTTACTCAGGTTAGTGACAGTGCTGGTGTGATGGAGAGAGGCCACATATGCTGGAGTCGTGGCCCAGCATAATTATTAGCATTATTAATATCAGCACACTCACAGACCTCATATGGTCCGTTCACACACAACAATCAGTACGTTTACATGGACAACAATACTCCGATTTTAATACGATTAAGACAATACTCTGATTAAGAATCTACCATGTAAACAGATTTTTGATTACCTTAATCCGGCTAAAGTCATAATCGAAGTAAACACTAATCGAATTAAGACATGTGGATTATTCCTATTTTAGTCGCGTTATTGAAGTGCAGTATAGACATGTACACACCATAATCACATTATTACCGTCGTGTAGGACTTTTCGCCGCATTTTGCAACAGGATACACACACGGCAGTGGTCAACCGTTTGACGGCAAACAAAAGTGAAGTGACATGTGACATGTGGCCAAGTATGGTGACCCATACTCAGAATTAGTGCTCTGCATTTACCCATCCAAAGTGCACACACACAGCAGTGAACACACACACACCGTGAACACACACCCGGAGCAGTGGGCAGCCATTTATGCTGCGGCGCCCGGGGAGCAGTTGGGGGTTCGGTGCCTTGCTCAAGGGCACCTCAGTCGTGGTATTGAAGGTGGGAGAGAGCGCTGTACATTCACTCCCCCCACCTACAATCCCTGCCGGTCCGAGACTCGAACCCACAACCTTTGGGTTATGAGTCCGTCTCTCTAACCATTAGGCCACGACTTCCCAAAAAAAAGAATGGCTTCAACAACGCCGTCGTCTGTTTGCATGTATAGCATGACAAATAATTAACTGCACTGGAAGCTTTCAGTAAATTAAAAATGAAACACCCAAAACTATATATGGCATCATAACGGAGATGGACTATATGTTTATACGTGAAATTCTGGAGGGGACATCAGATGGCGCCGCGTGGTGACGAAATGACGTGTGCCATTAATCGATCTATGTACTATAACATGTAAAACGGGAACATGAAAGGAATATTCTAAAAGCAACTCATGCAAACACTTTAATTGTAATATTGTCTTATTCAGAATAAGGTAAATAATTAGATTACTGATGTCCATGTAAACGTAGTCAATAACATGACATGGCTGCAGTTCCAATCCAATTGGCTGACTTTACATGAGCCGAGTTACACAGTTTTTTACTATTCCCCCAGGAAAATCCATCCTGAATTGATGCAATGAACACTTCTGAGGAATAACTCATAAATGTGAGAGATTTGTGGCATCAGATCTTGTTTGGTGCACTAAGTAGCAAGTACACTAGACATGCAATGCATTATTTCTGAAATTTTCTGCGAAATAATTGGTTCTTTTGGTCAAACACATTTTTTCGGTAAATTCTTCCCATTTAGGCAGAAAGTTCATAACTGAAAAAGATGTATATTGAATTAGATTTATTGACGATAGTCAAAAGTGTGGCTCCATGTGAATAGCTTGCAGTGAGAGGGAGGTTTTTCCCCACACAAATGTGTACTGATTTTACACATAATACAGATACACTGTAGCACTCTTTTAACTGAGTCAGCGTGAGTGGAGCCCTCCTGCATAACCTCTCTGAAGGTGGTCCTGACTGCACAGACCACTGCTGACTTCACAGCTCTCCGCTCTTTGCACACCTGCATCGCTCTCTCCTCCTGATCTGTGTCTGAATACTGATTGGTCCACATGTTTGCATTTAAAAGAGCTGCCTATGCTTTAAGAGATATTTGACTTGTAAATTAAGGATTTGGATTTATGGGTAGGGTTATGAAGTGACGCTTGTTAAACAGTTGCTGAGTGGTACTGTATATTTTGCTGCCGTAAAATTAAAACGCAATAAAATTAAGCAACATTGGGATTGTAATGATTTTAATCTGCTTTTTAAAAGGCTGTATGGTTCCCCACAGACTGTGCCATTAGAGTAGTTTCATGAGCCTTGATTCTGTGAATCAGATTAAATGGACAGTTTCAGTGAATTCATTCAACAGATTCAACAATTTGTTGCATCATCAGTAAAAAATGTGCACTGGAGTCATTTTTCATTTATTCAAATGTTTGAATAAAATATATCTAGGTAAATAATGCTGTTTATTATGCATCAATTATGCATTGAATAATACTGCATATCATTTTCATTGTATTCAGAAGACAGGTTAGAAAATGTGTCTTGATTTTTTTTTAGCTTGATTAGTTTGATTTATATTCTGCTTTAAGCAGTTTGAATCTATATAAATATATAGATTTCATTCATCGTTCAATGACATGAACTTATGTTCTACACTGCTGTTATTCTGTGTTCCACCACTAGGGCTAACAGCTCTTTTGTGTGTTGTATTTCATTGTCACTCTTTTAGACTGTTTTACACGGTTTCTTTAAGAGCTCCTTTGATTAGGTTCAGTATCTTTGTCTACTGATAGAATGGAAAGCTCTGGCATTACAGCAGTAAACTACAGTGTCCAGTTCCAGCCTGCGCAAACAGTGACATTTCATTCATCACATTGGCTGTGTTTTTTTCTCTTTGAATCTTCAGGTTCAGCAGCACCATCCACCTTAAGGGCTTTTTAATGTCATTTTTATGGCTGCCAGGAAGACATTGTGAAGCTATAAAAAGCATGCTGGGACTTATAGCCTTTGCAGTTGTATGTTTTTGGGCAGAAATGATCTCTCTATCTCTCTCTTTCTCTGTTTATCACTACATCTGGTACACTTTGGTTGTGTATTGTTTGATTTGATTTGGCTCCAGAATTATGATAACTCTTATAGGGACAAAATACATATGTTCATGTCATATTTTTTTTGTGCATATAATAATACATTTAGCAACATTGTAGATATTGTAATACCACCTATTTTATTAATGTCTGTGAATCTGTTTAAATGGTCTGTTTCAGGGCATTTTTATCCACGTACTTCTGATTTATGAGCCATAATGAAAACAAATAATTTAATCATTGTTTTGAATCAATTCACTTAAACAGTCTGAACCGATTCACTAAAATGAACCAAAGTTACCAATTCTAATTCTATTTTGCTACTGAAATTTAAGTCAGAAACATCTGTCTTAGTCTTTGTCACGAATCCGGTCCATGAACTTCCAATTTCATTGACTCTCGCACTACACACTGTTGCACATCTCTCCGGACTACATATCCCATCATTCATTGCACTGATTGCACTCAGCACGGATTGCACACAGCTGTTTACACTGATTGCACCCAGCTGTATCATATCACTCCCTCACTATTTAACACTCACTCTGTTTCCTTCCCTCTGCCGAGTATTGTCTAGCGATTATCACTCTCCTAGCGATAGCTACTCTACAGAACCCTAAGTCGTTTCCTAGCCCTAGTCCTAGCCCTAGCCCTAGCCCTAGCCTAGTTTTGCCTTGCCTTGTCTGTTTCCTTCGGTTTTCGATCTTAGCCCTAGCCTTAGCCTTAGCCTTAGCCTTAGCTTAGTTTTGCCTTTCCTTGTCTGTCTCCTTCGGTTTTGATCTTCGCCTGTTTTCCTGGACTTCTCCCTTTAGCCTTGCCCCTGTGACTCTGTCTGCCTATCGTCAACCCACGCTAGCCCTAGGATTATTCTTGTGCCTTGCCTAGCACATAAAAATCACAACAGTATTTATGATGTACCTTAATTTTATTATGGCAGCAATATATTACATACAGATTATATCAACGAGTGCAAAGTTACATATCTCTGAACTGTGTTTAGTCGCCGTTAATCAAAAAGCCGAAAAGTAAACTTTTGTCTCAGCATGTCATTGTCTAATTTTACTTGGTTGATGTTTATTATTTCCTTTTCAATTAATATGGAAGTCCTCATCCTGAGCTGTAGGTTTGGTCAGAATATCTGCACTCATGCACTCTCTGCAACCTTCAAAACTCTTATCTGCTTTCAAAAAGATTGCCATACATTTAATTCTTTATAGAGCAAGAGAGGAGGAGAGAGAGGCTTCATGGTTGCCATTGAATTGAAGGTCTTTCTTGCACTTGTAAATTGCCCGAGTGATTGTGAGAATATTTCACCCCTTTATTAGTAATGGCGCTGTGTGAGTGATGGTTCTCATTCTTCAGCAGGTACCCTGTGTTTCACAGACTAATATAATTCTGTGTGCACTGGTTGATTTGCCTGCTTACCTTCATAGTGTGATATATATACGTTCATCTTTCTCGTTTTTGGCTCTATAAATGGGCCGATTGTTTGCGTTCGTCTCAGTCCTCTTTATTTACCGCGTCAGGGTGATTCATTGTTTCCATATTCTCCTCTGTGCCTGTGTGTCTCATATGTGCTATATTGCAGAAGGAGGACATTAAATGTTAATGCAGTTAAAAGAGAAACACATTCTCCAAAACATTCAAATGGTTAATGTGCAGTATATATTTCCCTGGTGTATGGAATACCCCCAGAATAGCTGAACGAGACAGTATCTCTGACAAACAATCTGTTGTAAAAATACTTTGCATCAGACATCTGTGTCGAATAATAGAAGGTGAAACATTTATTTAACTACAAATGTTCCAATTATTTGTTAGCACAAATGGGGTACTTTGCACTAACTGGATATCACACAAAGCATTGAAGCTATTTCAGCATAACTGTGTCATGATTTTGCATCATCCCACTTCAAGTGGCTTTATACATGTGACATGACTGCACAATGATAATGCAAAATAAAACAGTACATCCCCAAGAAAGAAAATGTAATCAATTATTCACCCTTATGTTGTTCCAAACCTGTATGGCTGCAGTTTTCCTTATAGTGCAAGCAAATGGAATTTTATTTTATTTTATTTTATTCAGTGCGTACTGTATGTGTAATTATTATAACCTGGTGTTTATTGTAGAAAATGCTCAACAGATTAATTTAATTTCTTGCTTTAAATTATTATTTTTTGTATTCTATAATAGCATTACAGAACAGAATCAAGTCACATCAACACATTCATTTCAGCATAAAAAAAAAACTGTATTGATTAACCACTAATTTATAGTTTGTGATAGAGAAACTCTCAGGACCTGAAGTGGGACACTCACATTGACTCCATTGTGAAAAAGGCCCAGCAGAGGTTGTACTTCCTTCGCCAGCTGAGGAAGTTCAACCTGCCACAGGAGCTGCTGAAACAGTTCTACTACGCCATTATTGAATCTGTCCTCTGCACTTCAATAACTGTCTGGTTCAGCTCAGCTACCAAATCTGACCTCAGAAGACTTCAGAGGGTAGTCCGGACTGCTGAGCGAATCATTGGTACAACCCTCCCTTCTCTCCAAGAACTGTACTCATCCAGAGTGAGCAAAAGGGCTGGCAGAATCACCCTGGACCCCTCACATCCAGCACACTCCCTCTTTGAACTGTTGCCATCTGGTCGACGCTACAGAGCACCGAGCACCAGAACGGCCAGACACAGGAACAGTTTCTTCCCTCAGGCAATCCATTTCATGAACACTTGACAATAACTGTGGAACACACAACACTATTTATACACTCATACACTTATTTATCTAACACTCATACTCACACCTAAAATTTGCACATAATATACAGTACATGTACATACAAACCTGTCTATTGTAATATACCTGCACATACAATTGTCGATTTATATATTTTTATTCCTTATTTACTTGTTCCATTTTTAATTTTTTATTATCTGTGTTTTTTGTTCTATCACTGTCATTCTGTTACACTGTGGAAGCTTCTGTCACGAAAACAAATTCCTCGTTTGTGTAAACATACCTGGCAATAAAGCTCATTCTGATTCTGATTCTGAATGTAGTGAAAATTATAGGGAGAACAGCAGGGAACAGGAGAAAGTTGCGATCCAGATATTAATTCTTCTTGTACCACGGTTCAATGTGTCAGGGCACTTGTTCTAACCATTACTAGACCATGGCTTTGTCATGATGAACTGCCCATCTCTTCAACACACGTTCACACACAGAGTGCATAGTGGAAGATAAAGCGGGTCTGAGTCCAGGTGGACAGCAGAAGGTCAGCAGTGTGTCTGTGTTTACGTTTATCTGTCAGAGGAGATGAGTGGAATCGTTCAGGTGCTGGACGTCTGCCGTCAGCTCAGCCCCTGCTCTTCTTACTGCTGGAGCCAGTCGACATGTTTTATTACTCTGAAAAATGACTGCAGCTCAGTTAACCTTCACCAGATAACCCGTAAAATAGGGATGCACCGAAATGAAAATTCTTGGCCGAAGCCAAAACCGAACAAAATTAAACACTGGGCCGAAGGCCGAATACGGAGTTTTTTTCCCCATGTATTTTGCCAAAAACAAATTTCACCATTGCATGAATTAAAAAGCCAAAATGTGCTTTTTACTGTTTTGTCTTGCTTTTCAAAGAAAAAAATCAATTACAAAACAACAATTAAAAAAAAAAACACTGAACATTTTTAACATTCTAGCAGACACTATACCATCAAAGCTCAATTTAACTTAAAATTAATAAGTTAGTAAAATAATCATTTTTGGCCATACATGCCCTTCTTGAATCAGGCATGGAATTTTTTTTTTTTTTACTGTACAATTAAAAGCAGCTTTGCTCAGAAGAGACTTTTAAAACATTAGAAAATATTATATATCCTAATTTTAACACTATGTGTGAATGTTATAATAAATGTATTAAAAGCTGTTGTAATGATTATTATCATTATTATTGTCTTAATTTTTATTTTATTTTACAGAACAACAGTAAAATTACAATACTAACATTTATGAATGTTGATAAGAGTTCTTGCTTTTTCTCAACTTTTATTTTGGCGGAAATGCGCAGGAAGACCTCAATGCTTATTTTTGTTGACAACAGATTTATAAATGAGTCTCATTACAAATAAGTCATACGTATCGCATTGTCACATGCCTTGAAAAAAAATCATAAAAATGTGACTGAGCAACTGACGATTGTATCAGCACAGATTTTCCTCGCGCTTTGGACTTTGAACCCTGGTTAACAAGCAGATCTGCTGCGAGTGCGTGCAGCGCTGTCAGAATACATGCAATGTGCGCGTGTATTAGAAAACATAACATTCTGCAGTTTATTTACTAATTGTTTAAGGCCATTTCGCAATTTCAATCATCATACAGTAACCAGCAACAATCACCCCCTCCTCTTCTCATTGAAGACATGCGATGCAGCACTAAACGGTCTCTCGCTGTCGGTGCTTGTAATGATTTTTGCGTCTTTCTCCGACAGTTTAAATGCTTCCACACTGCTGACTTGTGTGCTGCATAATAAAGAGTGTGCTCCTCTCACTCTGTGCTGGTTGCTATTTGATCGCTTGATATCATTGTTCGGTACAATTTATTATTATTTTTTGCTATTTTCGGCCGAATAATTTCGGTTGCCGAACATTCGGTGCATCCCTACCGTAAAATCTTCTGTGCTTCACCAAAAGTGTCATGTACGTGCCACAGAGTGTGTTGTGAGAACTTTGGCCGCTTGTAGATACTCGTGGGAATGTCCCAGGGGAAGGCTCCAAGAGGAAGCTGGATAGAGAGTAGCGAGTGTCCAGACTGTGTGGGAATGTTGTGCCAAACATCCAAGCCGAGCTGCCTCTTCTCTGTGAGCAAATCTCACCCTCTGATTTCAAAGATTTTCCTCCTCAGATAATCAAGCTGCATCTCAGATTGCTGTTGCATCATATTAAAGCTGCACATCATCTCCTCATCATGAGTATCCCAGATTTTCCCATAATTCCCTAAGCACCCCATCCTTGAAACACAGGCTTCAAACACCTGCACCATTCAGATATTTGTAACTGAATAAATTCAACATCATTTTTAGCTTCAGTACAAAGGAAATTGTAGAACCATCTGGGCTGAACTGCCACAGCATTTTGAGATTCTTTGAAATGGAATTTTTCTTTGGCCGCCACTTTTGAGCAGTTTAATCCAAATGAAAGATTATTATTATTCTACTGACCCCACACTTTTGAACATTAATGTATGATTTCGATAAATGCTGCTTGGTTTGACATCTTGTTATTTTAAAGCATGATAGCACAAGCAGAGTTTGCAAGCTAAACATTTCAAGTTGAAGATAAAATGTCTGTTCGTCAAACATAAGTGGATCATAGTTAATGTCAAGTGTCATAAAAACACTTTATTTTATGGCTTTTATTATGGGCCTTATTTTTGCCCTTTAAAAAGTGCTTTTGCTCCATTGACTCCCACAACTTAAAATCTCATCTGCAATGTCTGAGTGGTGGTTTAGATAAAGAAGATCCATGCAGTAGTCTGCATAAATCACTCAGGGGAGTGTCTGGTTTATGGCTTATCAGTAACAAGCATCTGGGCTGGTCGGTCTGATTGATGTTCACTCTCTTGGATACTCTACTTTTTATTCTCGCTGACAGAGAAGAGGTTCAACTGAGCAGATGTTGGTTTAAATGTTATCACGTCATACATAGAAACAGAACATCCGTCAACTGAAGTTTTGGAGTGAGGGGAACTTGTGTGATTATAATGTGATGTAGTTTAGTTTGCATTGCAGCAAGCTGACCTCACACATCAGACGGTATTGACAGTACGTGTCTCCTCCAGTCTGTGTAGCTTCACTGTAATCTGCAGTGATATACTGTACAGTAAGAGGTATTTCCCTGCTCTTGCCAACTGGGTCACAACTGATGAAACAAGTCAGGAAAGGGGGAGGCCTTTCCGCTAGGGAGAGGAAGTGCATAAGTTTAAAAAAAAACAGTAGTTTTAGGAAAGAGCGAGGTAGTAATGCATGCACATGTTGTGATGCATTTGGCAGTTCTGAGTCATGGTCTTTGTGGTTAGTATGTGTCCAACACTCTATGCACATTTCCTGTTCTATCGTTCTATCGGCTCTGTGTCTTTTAAACAAAGCTGTTTGTTTCATGGTGGTTGAGCTAGTGTACACTGATGTTTTAGCTTTACCATAAATAAATATAATAAAGCTGTCTCTCACCTGCTAATTTCATTGTGACACAAAGCATAGGTTAGTCTTTTTATTTGATGCTTTTTTAGCTCCACAGCCTCTCCAAGTGTTT
This sequence comes from Sinocyclocheilus grahami, assembly GCF_001515645.1. Lineage (NCBI taxonomy): Eukaryota > Metazoa > Chordata > Actinopteri > Cypriniformes > Cyprinidae > Sinocyclocheilus > Sinocyclocheilus grahami. The sequence continues at coordinate 141,554 of NW_015506215.1, read as the reverse complement.
GATAGTGGAATTTACTGAAAAATCCTTCAGAGGTTTTAAGTACAATTTGGAGTATAAATAAAGATTTAAATAAAAATGTATTTATTTGTTTATTTACAAATATCAAGAATTACTCATTCAGATTATTTTATTTTTTTACTGGGGTCAGGGGACTTGTCGTAAAACGTTCAATAATTTGATATTTTAAGAGATTAACCTTGTCATGAAAGTCTTTAAAGGGCCTCATTATGTAATTTCCTGTTTCATGGTCTTTGCATTGGTTGCACAGGTGGACTTTGATGTGGCAGACTTTTTATTTTATTTTATTTTATATATATATATATTTATACAGTATATTTGAATACATTAATTGATCTTTACATTTTTTTGACCCTTTATAGGTTGTTTGCAATCACGTGATTCTGATGATGCGCGAAATGCAGCTGGAGGGCAGGAAGTGATTTCTCTCCATAGAAATCACTAACAAAACTAAAAAAATGCCTGTGTTTTGCATTGTTTATGGATGCTCAAATCGACCTAACCGAGAAACCACAAGCAGCTTTTATCGTGTATGAAAATGTGTTGTTCATAAGGGCGAAAAGTCAAGAAATTGGTTGAAAAACACAGGAAAAAGTGGCTTGTAAACCTGCGTCTGCGGTCGGGAGGAGCCGAGCCGGATAATGCTCGTGTGAGCAAATGATTAATATAAGATATAATAATATATTAAGATATTAATAAAGAAATATATAAATAGATACAGGGTGACACTGTCAGAATTCACTGAATGCTAAACGCCACACATAGACACGATGTAAATAATATATTATTGGCAGTTCTGAGAGCTTCATATCACGGAATCTTGAGATTGCGATAAATTGAAGTGAGTGACAGCTTTTCAGTGATTAGCGTTAAATGAAAGCGCTATTTGCTCGCTTTCCAGGCTATAATCGATTCAGAATTTAAATAAAAGTTGTTTTACGTGCTGCTAACAGGACCAACAGCCACATACCCTGTACATGCAGCAAAGTTTCAGGAGTGACATATATCCCGCATCCCTCATATAAATACGGGATTCACTTTCGAAAGGCTTAGCCTATTTCCACCGCCTCAATGGCAGGCAAGTATTTCAATTTAGTTAAAAAATTGCTCCTCTTCATAACATATGGATCATGTCAGTATACCGTGGACTTTGGGGGAGCCCACTTGATTTTTTTTATAACCGGGGGGGAGTTTGTGCGCAAGTGGGGGAGCCCACTTGTTTTTTTTTATAGCGGGGGGGTCGTGCGCTTGCGCGTGCCTCAAAAGAGGGCTTACAATGTCTTACAAAGATACATAACAACTACAAGTGTATGCACTACTTGCTTTATGCAAGCACTATATAGGATAAATCACTATACAGGATTTACCCTATTATACTTTATCGACACGAATTAATAGGTGAAACAACAAACAGTCACCCACTAATAGTCTATATACAAAGCATGAGGCTGTCTTTGAGTTCACATGAGCAACGGTTAAAGTTACTCGTCGTCAGGCTACAGAAGAATACCATAATTCCTCCGTTCAATTAGGCCTAAGACATCGAGAGTCACGCAGACCTATAACAACCCAGCCACAACACATAATTGCAAATAACATGCCTTACCTTAACACAGAATCGACCACAGAGTCCAACGTTTATATTTTTTCTACAAATCTTTGAGTTAACATGTACTAAACATGAGTGGAATTTGCACCGCAGTGCCCCCACACCTCGATGCTCATGACAAGAATAGCATGTATAGTTATCTTTATTGAAGTGAATTAGGTTTAAATCGCCGTCATGCATGAATTAATGATATTTTTGCAATTTTACACATAATAATCCAAGATGATCACATTACACAAAACTGAAATTGCATGTCAAAATAACACATTGTCAATATTTTTTGAGACCCCCCAAAATTTCACAAATCACATTTTCAGGTGAGCCCATGTCTTATTAAGGGGAGCCGAGCTCCCCCTAGCTCCCCCGTAGTTTGCACCCTGGATCACGTCCAACATATGTTGTGATTATACCTTTCTCTTGTAATAGCGTGGTGGTTGAAGAGAGATCCCCTCATATGATTGTAAAGCGCGTTGGGTGTACAGCAATACAATGAAAGCGCTATATTAAAAAAATGCCTCATGCCAAAAAAAAAGTACAGTACGGACTTTCCTCCATCTCATCCGTTCTACTTTTTTTTTTGTCACTCTTTAAACTTTGCTTCATGTAAGTTACAGGTTATGTGGCTGTTGGTCCTGTTAACAGCATGTAAAACAAAACTTTTAATCAAATTCTGAATTGATTATAGCCTAGAAAGCGAGCAAATAGCACTTGCATATAATCACTAAAAAGCTGTCACTCACTTCAGTTTATCACAATCTCACGATGTTCCGGTATAATCAGTGAAGCTCTCTGAACTGCAAATAATATCTTATTTACATCGTGTCTACGTGTGACATTTAGCACTGATTGAATTCTGAATGCATGAGAGGTGGCAGCCCAATCTATTTATATCTTTATTAATATATCATTATATCTTATATTAACCATTTGCTCACACGAGCATTATCCGGCTCGGCTCCTCCCGACCGCAGACGCAGGTTTACAAGCCACTTTTTCCTGTGTTTTTCAACCAATTTCTTGACTTTTCCCCACTCATGAACAACCCCTTTTCGTACACGATAAAAGCTCCTTGTGGTTTCTCGGTTTGGCCAATTTGAGCATCCATAAACAACGCAAAGCACAGCCATTTTGAGTTTCTGCTAGTGATTCCTACAGAGAAAAATCACTTCCTGCCCTCCAGTTGCATTTCGACGTCATCAGTGATTTTTAAAAAGTTTTATCCATGTAATTCCTCGATCAATGCATATGAGACCCTTATATATGTGAATCTCACATTCCATTCACGGCACCAAAAAGTCTATGTAGAACTTAAGAAGTCGAGGAAGTGTGACTGTTAAACTGTGGACTATGGCCCTGCTCTGAGGAAACCCACAGCATGCTAAGACTAATGTGGTTCACACATGCAGAATACTTTAAACAACTGTTTTTACTGTCTTCTAATGGCTGTGATTCTTGAATGCCAACCGTTTTAATCACAGATGAGAAGAGCAGCGGTGTGTGTGCGGGGTCGTCCACACAGATGTCTGTTTGTGCACTCTTGCACATTTTTGCTAATTGTGCGAAATCCTGCATCTGAATTACTGTACAAACTAGTTTTAGTAGTAAAAGATGCAGATGTGAAATATGGTGCTGAGCTTGACTTTTTGTATTAAATTGGGATATTACAGACAATAAACGTCTAAACAAAATTACATCATACTTCATGTTTAAATTAAGCATTTTTATCAACCCTTTGCATACGAGTGTTTTTAATGTTGCTAAAAAAATAGATTATTTTGTAGAAAATTAAATTAAACTGAAAATTATCTTTGATCCTTTATTAAGCATAGTAATTTTGAGTGGCTTCCTGGGTGAAACAATATGTACTGTAAAAGAAGTGCTATATCAATAAACTTGACTTGATTGGAAACTGAAATTAGCCTATCTTTTTGTCTTTCTGTAGATCTGAAGAGAGAAGCAAGCATCTGCCACATGCTGAAACATCCTCACATAGTGGAGCTTCTGGAGACCTACAGCTCTGATGGGATGCTCTACATGGTGTTTGAGTTGTAAGTTTTCATTCTGAGCTAATCTGCACTTGTTTTATCATTCCATTATTCTTTATTCACATCAAACTTTAAATGCAATGAAAGTCCGACACGTCCATGTTGTTTTAGTATATGTGAAAGGTTATTTTGAAGCATATTGTGACGAGGTTGGGTCAGTGAACTCTAAAAAGCATCTCAAAACAAGGCATGAACATGCTGTGCTCTGTCCTTAGTGTAGCCTGTGTTTGTTACTCTCTCAGCGGTTTTGGAATAGGGTATAGGTTTTGTTGTGTGGTATAGGGTGAGCTTTTTAATTCCTCAAATGCTCATATGCTTATCTAAAGTGCAGAGCTTTTCTCAAATAACTTTCATGCAGTGTGAGTTCTTATCTGGAGAAGCGCAGCTGCCTCTCAAGGGATTTTCTTTAAAGGCATTAGAGACCCGAGCTGACACAAAAACGGGCTTCCAGAGCTCTGCTGCCCCCTGGAAGCAACACTGTTACGGTCTTGGTGTTAAAGCACTGGGAAGATTTTCAATCAGAAAAGTGTTCATTTCTGAAAATGGCCACAGTTAACCCAGTCCATAATTCATAATTCAATTTGTGCTCAGAGATAATGTAGCCTGTGTTTGTTACTCTCTCAGCGGTTTTGGAATAGGGTATAGGTTTTGTTGTGTGGTATAGGGTGAGCTTTTTAATTCCTCAAATGCTCATATGCTTATCTAAAGTGCAGAGCTTTTCTCAAATAACTTTCATGCAGTGTGAGTTCTTATCTGGAGAAGCGCAGCTGCCTCTCAAGGGATTTTCTTTAAAGGCATTAGAGACCCGAGCTGACACAAAAACAGGGGCTTCCAGAGCTCTGCTGCCCCCTGGAAGCAACACTGTTACGGTCTTGGTGTTAAAGCACTGGGAAGATTTTCAATCAGAAAAGTGTTCATTTCTGAAAATGGCCACAGTTAACCCAGTCCATTATTCATAATTCAATTTGTGCTCAGAGATAATAGGCAAGTACCAGCAAAGCAAAAAACACACTTGCAAGACAGGCCTTGCAATACATGTCTCCCACACTGAAAGCTGCGAAATAACAACACTGTCTCAGTTCTCCAAAAACTGTTTTTAAAACACTGATTTTAAAGTTTAAAGTGTCCCTATTATGGGTTATGAAAGGTTCATATTTTGGTTTTGGGAGTCCCCAACAACAGGTTGACATGCATGCAAGGTCAAAAAACACTTTTATTGTCTTGTAATATGCATTTATTTTTACCTTACTTGCTCAACGACTCCCAAACGATTCGCTCAGCGATCCATTTTTCCGAACCCCTCCTTTGCGTGGCACTAATCTGTGGTGATTGATCTGATTGGTCTCATTTTCATTTCATCATGCCTGTAATGCCTGATAAAGCAGCGTTTGTGAACACAGTGCTGCTTTGTGTACAGCGTTACCGGGGAAACCGCTATTTTTACCGCTCCAAAAGCAGCACCTAGTGGCAAAGAATGAATTTGCATTTTTATTCAGACCAACTTTAAAAGCCCAACAAGTGGGCGGGCAATATGCTAATGTTTGATGTTGACATCAACATGAAACGGCTTGGGATTCGTTTTAAAAGCGACTCGTTTCAATGATTCAGAGTCGACGCTTTCTTTTGAGATGCAATAACTATTTACACGGTGCACTTTCAGATTTAAAACTTTGCAGGATGTTTTCCTGTAATGCCTGATAAAGCAGCGTTTGTGAACACAGTGCTGCTTTGTGTACAGCGTTACCGGGGAAACCGCTATTTTTACCGCTCCAAAAGCAGCACCTAGTGGCAAAGAATGAATTTGCATTTTTATTCAGACCAACTTTAAAAGACCAACAAGTGGGCGGGCAATATGCTAATGTTGACATCAACATGAAACGGCTTGGGATTCGTTTTAAAAGCGACTCGTTTCAATGATTCAGAGTCGACGCTTTCTTTTGAGATGCAATAACTATTTACACGGTGCACTTTCAGATTTAAAACTTTGCAGGATGTTTTCATTCACTTAGAGCTGTGTCACACACTACATGAAAGGTAATTTTCAAAAATCCATAATAGGGGCACTTTAATATATACCCCTATGGGGGGGATTTTGGATGAAATTTCAGTGTAGGTGGAGTCAGACAAAATTTATTTTTCATTCTTATCTTACAGATTTGTAAAGTTAAACCAGAAATAGATTTTAAAACTAATGTGCCAGTATTTGACTTTACATTGCTGATGAGTTTCCTGACTTGTTCTGTCTTTCAGCATGGATGGAGCAGATCTCTGCTTTGAGATTGTGAAGAGAGCAGACGCTGGTTTTGTTTACAGTGAGGCAGTAGCCAGGTAAATACTTTTGAGGATTTTCATCCATTTCGTGGGGGGGGGGGAAGGTTGGTCATGCTTGTCATGTGACACACAGCAGCCACGGTAGCACTGTATAACTGATATACTGAATTATTTCCAAACGTGTTAACTTTATCAGGAAATATCTCGATTCTCAAATATGTGTAAGTAAATGCGTTTTGCACCTTTATAGATTGTTGTTTGATCAATAAATGGTGATGGGCAAAGTAGACTAATAGTGTAATCTATTAACTACACATAGCCTAAAAACCAGACTTTTTACTTAAGTAGCAAATATGGCTGTCATGCAATAAAATATTTTTAATACAACTGACTTTGTATTTAATGTGAATTTAGTCATGTCCATAGCCAGCAATGAGGTCACCGAGGTTCGGACCTCGGTAAATTTTTAATTTGTTCTCTAAATGACTAATCTGCTATTTAAAGCTCCTCATATGAGTGTCTGCATGTATAATTAAGTTTAGACAGTTTGCAAGAATGTTTAGCGCCCGTGGTATTAAAATGAACGCTGCGAGACGCTGGCGGAGTGAATGAGGATTGGGAGAACAGAGAACTGTGAGTGAGGGCACGGGCGCAGCCGTGTTGCCAGATCCAGTTATTATAAGTACATTTGGACTTGTCTTTTCTACTTAATTTGAGACTTTAGAGAGTTAATAGAGCGGGTTGTTGAAGTTTAGGTTTAGCGATATCTTTATCTTATGTTATTTACAAAAGATTTGAACTTATTTCGGTTTATTTTTAATTTATTATTTATTTTTCGGTTTTTATTTGTTTCATAGCAATATCTGGCAACACTGCCAGAACTTAAACTGATAGTAATCATTTGTTATTAATGTTATTGCTGACAGGATACCACATTCGGTAAGGCAAACACACACAAAAAAAAAAGCCCACATCATAAGTGTTATCAACGCTATCAAAACAGTAGCAGCGATGACTCATCTGAACGTCTCTGATTGGTCATTGCATTCATAAGCTTAACAGAATCATGTCTGATTGGTTATAATGCAGTGCTGTACAAAAGCGTCTGCCTCTGGCTCAGCGCCAGCCAGCGAACACGGATTTGAATTTAGCAGCTGATGCTGTGCCGCACTGAACAACCTAATCACTCCGGTGTGATTGTATCATTATAGAATATTATTTGGCAATTTTTTGTCTTTTGGAAGTTGCATTCAAAATCCACTTGGCTCAGAAATCTGTGCTGTTCTTAAAGTTGTAGACTGAGATTTCTCTGTTAAAATTGATAGTTAATCCCCAAAAACAAAATTTTGTCATCATTTATTCACCATAATGTAGTTCCAAACCTAGTTCCATTTTCTTCCCATTCAGGTAGACAAGGCCAATGAAGTTTGAAATTAATATAGGTTTCTGTCTTTCTCTGCTCTCCTTCTTTTTTTAGTCACTACATGAGACAGATCCTAGAGGCTTTGCGGTACTGCCATGACAACAACATCATTCACCGGGATGTGAAGGTAAGTTCAGTGGTGTCTAGTGCTTTAGATGACTGCTGACCAAAGCCCTTTGTTACACATTGACATGTCTTAGCGGTTTTCACACTTTTGCAACTTCCCCCTTCTATTGTATGGTATCATCCTACCATCACACTGTAAGAATAAACTGGGCTGTTCTCTTTTCTCATAAATAGCCTTCAGCTGTCAATACAAGGGAATTAAACGGGAAACTAATATAAAGTGCTGACGATCAGTTGTTTAAGAGCTGAACTCACAACCTAGAAATAGAAAACATAATGATGTTTCCCAACAATCGCCCACGCTTACAGATACTAAGGAAAAAAGCTTCATATATGCTGCTATGCTAATAAAAGTGATCAAAGCCAGTACATTTGGTTTACTTACATTGAAGAAATGTACATACGTTTTTAAAAAACCTTTATTCTCAGTATTTGAATTTGTTAGACATGTAACAGGCTGTTGAATATAAACCTCAAACATGTACAGTAACAACACTTCTGAACGAAATGTGACAAAATTAAAAAAGTTAAACATGAAAATAAAATACTTTGCTATATTTATTTTTACTGCTCAAAATGTGTTTGACTAAGAATAATATTTGGCATTGATCAGACTTAATCGCTGGATCTTACTTATTCTGTGTATCTCTGAACTGTGTTTAATAAATGCAAACACAAACTTTAGTAAACTTTAGACAAAGTGTGTTATGAGTAGTATCAGTCAGTATTGTGGATTTTACTCGTGTTATGTATCTAGATTTATACTGTATATGTGATGTGCAAGAAAAAATTAAGCATTTGCATTTGCCTCAGAGAAATGCAAATCTACCATCACCAGCAATCAAATCTTATTAGAACAAAGATGATCTTGATGACAAAGGTCTGTGAATCATAATGTTCTGTCACCCAGTCTTCACCTGTCATTTTTTTGTATTTTTTTAAAGGAATTAATGCTGAAAGGATGCATTATATTGACCAAAAGTAACAAAGACATGTATAATGTTACAAAAGATTTCCATTTCTAATAAATTGTGTTCTTTTGAACTTCATTCATCAAGGAAGAAAGATTTCACTTCTTTCAAATACTTTCTTACTCATACTGTACATTAGCATTGTTCTTTGTGAATTGCCTTGTATGTTTAGAATATGCACCATTGATATGATACTACACCAAACAACTTTTTAAGTTTTCTGTCTGGATACACTGAGACTAAGATTTGCCTTTTAATTTTGACTGACTATATTCTGACAAAATGGCTTTATAGAGCTAGCTATCTGGCTGAGATTAGAATGATAGTGCAAAAGCAAAATAGGTAACTATAATCTTGCTATTTTATAGGAGTAATGATGCACATGTTGAAGCTCCTGACATGCTCTAATATTTACTGTCTGTAAATTAATGGCCTTTAATGCTGCTGTCATTAGAAACGTAGATGGATACCTACTCCATCATGCATCATTACCTGTGACATAGTCATATGAGTGTGCTGCAAAAAAGTCAAAGCACCGTTTTACAAGCACACATACTTTGTTTACACAACTACAGTAATGGAAAGCTCATCACATTTACCACAGTAACCAGCATGCAAATAGAAACCGGAAAGTGGGTAAATGTAAAAAAGAAGGAAACAAGCAGCCCTGCAAGACCTGTAACAATAACATACTGTATGCTTGAAAAACAACCTGAAATGAATATAATCATTAAAAGTAAAAATGAGGCATGCTGTAAATGTGTGAGAAATCACATCAAAGGTATAGAATATAAAATAAAATTAAAATAAATAAATCTGTTGTCATTTACTCACCCCATGTCATTCCAAATGTGTATGGCTTTTTTAAAAGTTGTGATAAACAGAAGTAGCAACATACCTTTTCTTCCATATCATACATCCAAATGAAAAAGCTTATAAAAGAAGGAAAAATGTACAGGCACTCGGTTCAAATCATTGGTTTGTGATTGGAAAGAGACTCATCTGAATGCAAGTTTCTAGTCAAATGTAAGAAAGAGGCAGGTTTATAAGTGGACTAAATGATTGGAGAATTGGTGAATGTCCATTTCATGCTGACTTTATGTAAGACAAAAAATAGACAAAAAAAAACAGACTACAGAAGAAAGAAAGTTATCAATGTTTGGAATGACAGGAGAATGAGTAATTGATGACAGAATTTTTCAGTTTTTGGCTAAACTATCTATTTAAAGCTACACAAAGTACTCCAGCAATTCAAAGTGGTGTGAGAACGGAAGCATCAGTCTGACTTGAAGCTGCTTTTCAAAACATCTGGTTACTTTATAGGGACTTGCAACTTGCAAAATACTTGTTTACATTGGATTCCTCTGTGTGCCTCTCCACATATCCTCTGTTATTCTTAGCACTGCATCATTTTACACTAGAGTTCTCACAGCTTCACATCCATACTGAAGAACAATGGACATGCAGAAGTAATCCAGTTAAAAAGATGCCCATTTATTTAGCTCTGTTCAGGAAGTTTCTTCCTTTTCTTATGTTTGTGTGCATCTACACAACATTTAGCTGTAAGGGAACATCGCTCACAATGAGACTCCTTTGTGTCTGTGTACAGTTTCCTCTCAAGTAATGTCTAAAAGCATGCACTTGTTGCCTGAGATAACTGTCCCATGTTAGACTTTGATGACTGACTGTCATTTGCACTAGTGTGTAATCTCAGCAGGCTAAGCGCATGATTACGAAAAGTCTTGTCCAGCAGGAAGTACATGATGGGGTCTGTGCTACATCGCAGAGTTGCTAAACAGAGCAGGATGCTCTTCACCTCCACGTACATGGACAGTGGATGGCAAGCGTCTTTTGGAGGTGATGCAGACCAAGACAGCTCGTTGACGATATGAACAAAGATGGCTTTGTAGATGTGGTGCGGCAGGAGTAAGACCACCAGCACCACCATAATGACAACAATATTCCGAAACACTCTTGCGTAGACTCGCTGGCTGTCTGAGATGACCGCGCTTCTCCTGGACCTCCAAATGTGCCTGATCACTGCCATGTAAGCGCTTATGACCAACAGGAAGAAGACAAAGAACAGTGAAACGGCCACTAAAGCGAAGACATGAGATCCTTTCCCGCCAACCTCCACTGCTATGCTGTAACACGCTTCATCTCCGTCGCCGTCATCCACACTCCTAGCCTCCCTGATCGAGTACAGCACCACAAAGGATGTGACCGCTATGGTTACAATGGCCCAGGTGGCCATGCACAGCGCATAGGCCAGTTTCGCTTGTCGTTTTCGGCAGAGAAAGGCACCTGGTAGAACTTTGAGCCATCGGCTTGGACGGTCAGCATGGGAGTGTTGAATCAGCGAGGCGAAGCGACTGAGTGCCACCCAGCTCAATATCATCACACCAATGCAGATGTTGATGTGGATCACTGGAGTTAGACCATTTATTGCCATTTGGCACATGGTGTCGTGGTGGCGCCATTTGGTCCCTAGTGAGTAGTATGTGGCCTGGAATGGCATGGTGAGGCAGAGCAGCAAGTTTGAGATCCCTAGATTTATCAGGTAGATGTGAGTGGACGTTTTGATGGCAATTTTGCGTATGAACACCCAGAGCGAAATAGCATTCCCAGGCAGGCCAGTGATAGACATAATGGTGTAGATAATGGGCAGAACTACACTTGTAGTGGACGTTTGGCAGAGGTGAGATTCAGCATGTGAATCGTTTGCCATTGAGCTCTCAGAAAAAGAGATTCCCATTAGCTGAGGGAAGAAAAAATTTAAAAGGTTATATTATTGTTAAAAATTGGTTAAGGACACTATAAGATTTTACTTAAAACTAAGGGTTTACTGTTAGTACACACAGTGAGTGGAAATGACATTCTAATGAAAACCTGAGCTTTCTTTCTCCTTTATTTACAGAAGTAACTTTGGATATCGCTTGCATTCCTGTAAATAGTTTAACCCAATTGCAGAAGCTGATATACCACTTTCACAATAAGTCAGCTTTTTTTTTTTTTTAAACGTAGGTGATATTTTACGTTTAACACAAATAACATTTATTTAAAAAAGAAAAATATATAGCTATATATAATGTTGTCAGATATTGTGTAGTCATTACTACATAGTTTTCAGCAGTAAAGTGTGCATGGGTTTTTACAGCATTTCACAGCAACCACATCAGCAAAACAGCAAAAAAAAAATAGGTGTTGCATACATTTACATTTATATTTAGTCATTTAGCAGACGCTTTTATCCAAAGCGACTTACAAATGAGGACAATAAAAGCAGTCAAACTAACAAAAGAGCAACAATATATAAGTGCAAATGACAAGTCTATATATATATATAGTATGTGACCCAGGACCACAAAACCAGTTAGGATAGGACAATGTTTGGCTGAGATACAACTATTTGAAAATCTGGAATCTGAGGGTGCAAAAAAATCAAAATACTGAGAAAATCGCCTTTAAAGTTGTCCAAATGAAGTTCTTAGTAATGCATATTTCTAATCAAAAATTTAGTTTTGATAAATGTATGGTAGGAAATTTACAAAATATCTTCATGGAACGTGATCTTTACTTAATATCCTAATGATTTTTGGCATAAAGAAAATCCATAAATCCATTTGACCCATACAATGTTTTTTTGGGTCACACACGTGTATATACATGACTAACTTGTTTAGCAATATCAGAATAAGAATATAATGCCTAATATAGGCAATGTAATACACTTACCTCTCTAAATGCAGTCACTGATGTGTGTAACGGGCATCTGTAAATTGTTTTGCTTTGGGTCACCTCCCTAGACTGGCTGTCTTAACGGAAGTGACGGTCTGAGCATGAGTGATGTTCACTTAGTTCTCTTTTACAAGGTTCCTTTCACAGAAGCACTTGCCTTTGATAGCAGAACTGCTGTGAGACTGTAAACGGTGCTTTTTGTTATTTAACCATTATTTCACAAAGTAGCTTAAACTCATGTTTATGGAATTGGTCAAATAATTGGCACATGCAGGAAAACAGATATTTTTTGGACAAGACATTTGAGTATCATCTGGACTTTTTGTAAAGCTTGTAGTTGCCTTTTAAGAAAGATTTTTATCTGTCATATATCTGCTATTGTATGTTTTTATCCGAAGACGAGCTGTTTTGTAAACTGGTCTGTCCCGACTTTATTGCAGGGATACCTGTCAAGGATTTTAATGGTCTCCTCATGAACTCTTGTGGTGGGATGGACACATTGCAGTTGAAGTACTATACAAAACAAATGCTAGAATCAAGCTGACAACTTATATTGATACATTTTATGAATGCAATTTTCTTTTAAGAAGTATCATTTGTTTTAGCACACAACAATACCTGAATGTGGATTAAATAGCTGTTTTTTCCCCCTTATATGTTATATTGTGTTTTTTTTGCAAAACAAACATTAATTGCAACTCTGGGTGGTTATGAGTTAACATGTCAGTGACATTGAAAACAAAACAACAACAACAAAAGAAAAAAAATCTGCGTAGGAGTAATCTGAGTAACAGGACAGCAACTGTAATGCACCAAGACATTCAGTGGATTAACCCCATCACAGAGTAAATGTAAATGATTCCCAGATACTCAAAAAGACATGCTCTTTCTGTTCCTTAATAAAACAAATGCTAAATCTTTCCCAAATCCATGACACGCATATCAAAAGCCTCAGACATCAAGTGTTGTAAAATCGGACATCTTGATGAGGGATACCACTTGTTATTTGGTAAGACCCTCTTCTGGCACAACCACACCAAACACTGCAATGACAGGATCGGCCTTTATAAATATATGTTATATACCCTAGAAAGATGACCAAATAATAAGTTCCAGAAAGTGTTGTTTGTGATGTGAGGAACTGATGGCTAAGTGTCCCCTCTGCAGCTGAACATTTCAAACGTATAGGTGATATCTCTGGAGAAAATTTAGACAACCTACTTTGGGGAAAATGGTGTCTGTGAACAACAATTGTAATGAATGCAATTTGACCATGCAGAGTGTGTGCCTGCAATATTTAATACTATAAATTAATAAATACAAAAGCAAATAGCAGAACATCAATGCAAAGCCTTACTAAAATAAGTTTAGTTGGCATTAATACAGAAAAATTCGCTCCAACATAGTCAATAAGGACTGTTTGTATGTAGTATGTACTGTATACTATGTAAAAAGTATGTTAGTATGCTGAGGTACCACACTACTCACAGAAAAATAAGGGGCCAGAATTGTACCTTTTGGGGTACAACAGCTTGTCCCTGGAGCAGTACCCTTAAAAGGACATATTTTTTACCCCTAATAGGTACATATTAGTACCTTAAAGCCTCGTACACACCGGGACGATTATTGCGCTCGCTTATCCCCGACGTTTTTCGACGCGTCTTTTGTGTTCATACCCAAGTGATTTTCGCTGGCGATGAGCAGAGTGAACGTGCAAATTCACTCCCTGACATTAGATGGCGCTTAATGAAAAACAGAAATACCCCGGTACACATCGAATCTTATTTGAGCTGCAATTCCTCTCCATAACTCCCTCTTATCGAGATTTTTGTAGTCGCTGTCGCTTTTGTCATAAAGCCCTTTGTGTTCAGACACCAATGAGACCAGCATCTCTACATTCATCTTGCCTCGATGCATCTTCTTGGTCTACTTACTTCCTATTCGTCATTAGGTATCAATGTGTGCTCGGCAAGACCGTTTTGTGCTTGAGCACCACCAAGTCATGTTTTACTGTAACTTCAGCAGCTCCAGGCACGTGAACAAAAGCGGCAATCTCATTGGTCGGCCAGTTTTTAACGCGGCGCGTCAAACCCAAAAAAACGAGCCCGAGGCGTTTAAAAAAAAAATTAAGCTTTTACGCCTCACGCCTCGCGTTTTTCGGTGTGCACACTCACATTGGCGCCCTTTGTTTAGTCACGAGGCGTTAAACGTCGGCGATTATCGCGAGTGATATTCGTCCCGGTGTGAACAAGACTTAAGGGTACATTACTACCTATTAGGGGTAAAAAAAAGGTACAAATATATTCTTGTAAGGGTACTGCTCCAGGGACAAGCTTTGTACCCCAAAAGGTACACTTTTAAACCCCTTTTTTTCTGTGTGTACCATGTAAACTGGCCATAAGTTTTGCTTCTGCCAAACAGTAATAACTGCAGCAAAACACAGTTCTCTGAGGTTAGCATGTTTCACAGCTTGCTGCATTCATCACACAGGAAATGCAATGTTGTGACACATTTTTTTCTAATTTCCCAAAACTATGATGTTGGTTGTTGGTGGCTTAATTCAGTTTCATTTTTCTTTGATTCCTCAGCGTGTTCTGTCACATTTATAGTATGTATGTGAGGTGTGTCCAGGGTCTTGGAGATCTCAGGTTTGGGTTTGACTCTGTGGTTGCGATTGGCCCGACAGCAGCGCAAACGAAACACCAGCTGGAGGACGGGATGCAGGCAACAGCTGAGAGCTGCAATGAAGATGGTGCACATTTTAATCCTGAACTCTGCCTGACAGTTTTCATGCTCTGATGTTAATAAGATGATCCTTTGCACGTGGTAGGGTAGGAAGCAGAGTACAAACATTATGACTGAGGCCAGGATCTTCCTGCGAACCTTCAGACCTCCTCCTGGCCCAAATCCAGCGCCGACTAGACTTCCTCCCCTTACCTTCTGCAGATGGAAGACCAGCAGGCTATAGCTAACCAGCATCAAGCACAAAATGAAGAAGAATGCTGACACACCTAAGCAGTGGATAGTATTGAACTGATCTTTATAGCGAATGTAACTATTGACAACTTGGTCAAAGCAGGTCCCTTTAATTTGTAGGCTCAGTTTGACCCCCATGCTAGCGCACACAACGGTGAAGACAACCAACCAGGTAGAAAAGCAGAGGATCCAACAAGACCGTGTATGTTTAAAGATCTGAAATAAGGCGTAGCCTGGTTTTACCACTGTGGTATAGCGATTAATGCTGGTCCACAAAAGGAAACACATGTTGCAATAGAGGTTTATGTAGTAGCAAGAGAAAATGATCAGCTCTGCTGCATTGCAGGCTGGGGTTCCAGATTGCCAGTTGGTGTTTTCTTTGTAGTAGGCTATTCGGAAGAAAAAACTGCAGCACATCAGCAGGTCTGACATGATTATGTTCAAAGTGAAGATGATAGTGGGTGTCCTCTCTGATCTCCAAAGATCCACCAAGACTATTCCATTGGTTGGAAGGCCCAGGACAGCCAAAGCCAGATAGAGCCAAGGCAAGATGGTTTCATGGCTTTCTTCAGGTTTTATCATGCATGTGCTACTGAAATATAGAAAGAAAGAAATGAAAACAAGAAACTCACAGCTTCTCATCTTTGAATAGAAATAAGCTCATTTTTATCCCGACTCAGTTTAATCTTACTCAACAGTCTGCATATATATGTACACACACACTAAATTAATTTTTTGTGGGGACACTCCATATATGTAATGGTTTTTCTACTGTATAAACTGTATTTTCTATCCCTATACCCTAACCCTACACCTAAATACCCCTTACAGAAATTTTTCTGCTATTTCAGATTTTTCATTCTTTATGATTTAAAAGCTTTTGATTTATATACCCACAATTTACTGGTATTACTATACTTGTGGGAACATTTGGACCCCATAACGTAGTGAATACCAGGCACACACAGACACGGATGACAGGTCAAAAGTTTGGGATCATTAAGCTTTTTAATGTTTTTGAAAGAAGTCTCTTATGCTCACCAAATCTGCATTTGTTTAACTACCAAAAATCTAAAAAAAAATAATGAAATTTTGTATCATATATTATTGCGTATCATATATTATATGTGTATCAAATATTATTACAATACAAAAAGAAAATCGAATTTCACATTTTTCTATAATTAATTGCATATTAATATAATAATTTATTGTCAAATTGTCATAATTTGACATTGAATCTCCAAATTAATGTCGAAACACAATGAATATGATTTTAAATGTGTTTATTGGCATCTTTTTACTAAGTAGCCTATTATTAATGAAGACCAGTATCATTGATACCAATACTGTTATAGATGTCTCTAATACATGCATTTTCCCTCAATTTTAGCCATTAATTATAGTCATTCAACATTACAGTATAATTTAAAGCCATTATTTTTAGCATTCAATATAGGCATTGAAAAATATAACAGCAACTTTTAATTTAAGTTAACTTAAAACAGTCTTGACATAAACTAAATTGTATATGCATTAACTATAAATTAAATGTAGATGAATCTTTATTCAATCTACAGAAGTTCTCAGTGTGCTAACTGGTGGGTTGTCTGATGGAGCTTTCTGTGTGTGTGCCAGATGCCTGTGTTCACAGAGAGCTCCTCCACATACAGCACACCAGTACCAAATTAACTTCTCTTTTCATGCTTGATAGCATGTTCATATAGTCAACTGTAATGCTAGCCAAAGGATGTCAGAAAAAAAATTGATGCTGCATTAATTGTGTTAAATATTTGTAACGTTAAACTTAGAAAAATTAATTGCAAAATTAAAAACCTAACCAGTTTTTGCTTCTTAATATTATTGTGAAACATCATACTTAATTCAAAAGTTTGGGGTAAGAAGAAAAAAAAACTTTTATGAAGCAAGGCTGCAGTAAATTGAAGAAAATTACAGTTAAGACATTTATAGTGTTAAAGAACATTTCTGTTTCAAATGAATGCTGCTATTTTGGACTTTCTGTTCATCAAAGAATCCTGAAAAAACTGCTGTGACCTTAACAGCCCAATTGTTTGGTGTTTTAAGAACAACAGCCTTTATGATTATGATTGTGGACACCAAGCATGGCAAGATTGCATCAGCGAAAAAGAATAGTGGGTGAAAACTAAAAGTGAATGATAGGGACTAGGGATGTGCATCTCATGACTCAGGCCGATACGATACGCATCTCGATGCATAGCCAACGATACGATACATTAAAGATACATATGAAGCAGCTACCGATGCGATACGATTCACCCCTATTACGATGCAGTGCGATCCGATTCGATTCAACACAATACGATTCGATGCGATATGATGCAATGGAGAAAATATGATCACTTTTAATGCCTCGAGGCCTGTTTCGTAAAACAAGTTAACCAAATAAGCCAGGCTTATTTCAGGTATAGTCTGACGCATTGTCAAATGATTTGGTTCCATAAAGCAAATTTAACATAGGCCTAGATCAAGCTTAGTCACTGTGGCAACTTATGCTGCGAAACTAACCTGGTCTAAAGCAGGCTAACTGCCAGGCTAAGCTCCTCTACTGACCAATAGGAACATAATGATATTACCACTGTCTCA